>NC_134268.1:8320450-8437512 GCF_031893055.1 Leptodactylus fuscus
ATTACAAGAATATAACTACTATAATACTACTCCTATGTACAAGAATATAACTACTATAATACTACCTCCTATGTACAAGAATATAACTACTATAATACTACTCCTATGTACAAGAATATAACTACTATAATACTACCTCCTATGTACAAGATATAACTACTATAATACTACTCCTATGTACAAGAATATAACTACTATAATACTACTCCTATGTACAAGAATATAACTACTATAATACTACTCCTATGTACAAGAATATAACTACTATAATACTACTCCCATGTACAAGAATATAACTACTAATACTACTGCTCCCATGTACAAGAATATAACTACTATAATACTGCTCCTATGTACTAGAATATAACTACTATAATACTACTCCTATGTACAAGAATATAACTACTATAATACTACTACTATGTACAAGAATATAACTACTATAATACTACTCCTATGTACAAGAATATAACTACTATAATACTACCTCTTATGTACAAGAATATAACTACTATAATACTACTCCTATGTACAAGAATATAACTACTATAATACTACTCCTATGTACAAGAATAACTATAATACTACCTCCTGTACAAGAATATAACTACTATAATACTACCTCCTATGTACAAGAATATAACTACTATAATACTACTCCTATGTACAAGAATATAACTACTATAATACTACCTCCTATGTACAAGAATATAACTACTATAATACTACTCCTATGTACAAGAATATAACTACTATAATACTACCTCCTATGTACAAGAATATAACTACTATAATACTACTCCTATGTACAAGAATATAACTACTATAATACTACCTCCTATGTACAAAAATATAACTACTATAATACTGCTCCTATGTACAAGAATATAACTACTGTAATACTACCTCCTATGTACAAGAATATAACTACTATAATACTACTCCTATGTACAAGAATATAACTACTATAATACTACCTCCTATGTACAAGAATATAACTACTATAATACTACCTCCTATGTACAAGAATATAACTACTATAATACTACTCCTATGTACAAGAATATAACTACTATAATACTGTTCCTATGTACAAGAATGTAACTACTATAATACTACCTCCTATGTACAAGAATATAACTACTATAATACTACCTCCTATGTACAAGAATATAACTACTGTAATACTACCTCCTATGTACAAGAATATAACTACTATAATACTACTCCTATGTACAAGAATATAACTACTATAATACTACTTCCTATGTACAAGAATATAACTACTATAATACTACCTCCTATGTACAAGAATATAACTACTATAATACTACTCCTATGTACAAGAATACAACTACTATAATACTACTCCTATGTACAAGAATATAACTACTATAATACTACTCCTATGTACAAGAATATAACTACTATAATACTACCTCCTATGTACAAGAATATAACTACTATAATACTTCCTCCTATGTACAAGAATATAAATACTATAATACTACCTCCTATGTACAAGAATATAACTACTATAATACTACTCCTATGTACATGAATATAACTACTATAATACTACCTCCTATGTACAAGAATATAACTACTATAATACTACTCCTATGTACAAGAATATAACTACTATAATACTACTCCTATGAACAATAATATAACTACTATAATACTACTACTATGTACAAGAATATAACTACTATAATACTACTCCTATGTACAGGAATATAACTACTATAATACTACTCCTATGTATAAGAATATAACTACTATAATACTACCTCCTATGTACAAGAATATAACTACTATAATACTACTCCTATGTACAAGAATATAACTACTATAATACTACTCCTATGTACAAGAATATAACTACTATAATACTACCTCCTATGTACAAGAATATAACTACTATAATACTACCTCCTATGTACAAGAATATAACTACTATAATACTACCTCCTATGTACAAGAATATAACTACTATAATACTACCTCCTATGTACAAGAATATAACTACTATAATACTACTCCTATGTACAAGAATATAACTACTATAATACTACCTCCTATGTACAAGAATATAACTACTATAATACTACTCCTATGTACAAGAATATAACTACTATAATACTACCTCCTATGTACAAGAATATAACTACTATAATACTACTCCTATGTACAAGAATATTAACTACTATAATACTACCTCCTATGTACAAAAATATAACTACTATAATACTGCTCCTATGTACAAGAATATAACTACTGTAATACTACCTCCTATGTACAAGAATATAACTACTATAATACTACTCCTATGTACAAGAAAATAACTACTATAATACTACCTCCTATGTACAAGAATATAACTACTATAATACTACTCCTATGTACATGAATATAACTACTATAATACTACCTCCTATGTACAAGAATATAACTACTATAATACTACTCCTATGTACAAGAATATAACTACTATAATACTACTCCTATGAACAATAATATAACTACTATAATACTACTACTATGTACAAGAATATAACTACTATAATACTACTCCTATGTACAGGAATATAACTACTATAATACTACTCCTATGTATAAGAATATAACTACTATAATACTACCTCCTATGTACAAGAATATAACTACTATAATACTACTCCTATGTACAAGAATATAACTACTATAATACTACTCCTATGTACAAGAATATAACTACTATAATACTACCTCCTATGTACAAGAATATAACTACTATAATACTACCTCCTATGTACAAGAATATAACTACTATAATACTACTCCTATGTACAAGAATATAACTACTATAATACTACCTCCTATGTACAAGAATATAACTACTATAATACTACTCCTATGTACAAGAATATAACTACTATAATACTACTCCTATGTACAAGAATATAACTACTATAATACTACCTCCTATGTACAAGAATATAACTACTATAATACTACTCCTATGTACAAGAATATAACTACTATAATACTACCTCATATGTACAAGAATATAACTACTATAATACTACTCCTATGTACAGGAATATAACTACTATAATACTACTCCTATGTACAAGAATATAACTACTATAATACTACTCCTATGTACAAGAATATAACTACTATAATACTACCTCCTATGTACAAGAATATAACTACTATAATACTACTCCTATGTACAAGAATATAACTACTATAATACTACCTCCTATGTACAAGAATATAACTACTATAATACTACTCCTATGTACAAGAATATAACTACTATAATACTGCCCTATGTACAAGAATAAAACTACTATAATACTGCTCCTATGTACAAGAATATAACTACTATAATACTACTCCTATGTACAGGAATATAACTACTATAATACTACTCCTATATACAAGAATATAACTACTATAATACTACTCCTATGTACAAGAATATAACTACTATAATACTACCTCCTATGTATAAGAATATAACTACTATAATACTGCCCTATGTACAAGAATATAACTACTATAATACTACTCCTATGTACAAGAATATAACTACTATAATACTACCTCCTATGTACAAGAATATAACTACTATAATACTACCTCCTATGTACAAGAATATAACTACTATAATACTACCTCCTATGTACAAGAATATAACTACTATAATACTGCCCTATGTACAAGAATAAAACTACTATAATACTGCTCCTATGTACAAGAATATAACTACTATAATACTGCCCTATGTACAAGAATATAACTACTATAATACTACTCCTATGTACAAGAATATAACTACTATAATACTGCTCCTATGTACAAGAATATAACTACTATAATACTGCCCCTATGTACAAGAATATAACTACTATAATACTTCCTCCTATGTACAAGAATATAAATACTATAATACTACCTCCTATGTACAAGAATATAACTACTATAATACTACTCCTATGTACATGAATATAACTACTATAATACTACCTCCTATGTACAAGAATATAACTACTATAATACTACTCCTATGTACAAGAATATAACTACTATAATACTACTCCTATGAACAATAATATAACTACTATAATACTACTACTATGTACAAGAATATAACTACTATAATACTACTCCTATGTACAGGAATATAACTACTATAATACTACTCCTATGTATAAGAATATAACTACTATAATACTACCTCCTATGTACAAGAATATAACTACTATAATACTACTCCTATGTACAAGAATATAACTACTATAATACTACTCCTATGTACAAGAATATAACTACTATAATACTACCTCCTATGTACAAGAATATAACTACTATAATACTACCTCCTATGTACAAGAATATAACTACTATAATACTACTCCTATGTACAAGAATATAACTACTATAATACTACCTCCTATGTACAAGAATATAACTACTATAATACTACTCCTATGTACAAGAATATAACTACTATAATACTACTCCTATGTACAAGAATATAACTACTATAATACTACCTCCTATGTACAAGAATATAACTACTATAATACTACTCCTATGTACAAGAATATAACTACTATAATACTACCTCATATGTACAAGAATATAACTACTATAATACTACTCCTATGTACAGGAATATAACTACTATAATACTACTCCTATGTACAAGAATATAACTACTATAATACTACTCCTATGTACAAGAATATAACTACTATAATACTACCTCCTATGTACAAGAATATAACTACTATAATACTACTCCTATGTACAAGAATATAACTACTATAATACTACCTCCTATGTACAAGAATATAACTACTATAATACTACTCCTATGTACAAGAATATAACTACTATAATACTGCCCTATGTACAAGAATAAAACTACTATAATACTGCTCCTATGTACAAGAATATAACTACTATAATACTACTCCTATGTACAGGAATATAACTACTATAATACTACTCCTATATACAAGAATATAACTACTATAATACTACTCCTATGTACAAGAATATAACTACTATAATACTACCTCCTATGTATAAGAATATAACTACTATAATACTGCCCTATGTACAAGAATATAACTACTATAATACTACTCCTATGTACAAGAATATAACTACTATAATACTACCTCCTATGTACAAGAATATAACTACTATAATACTACCTCCTATGTACAAGAATATAACTACTATAATACTACCTCCTATGTACAAGAATATAACTACTATAATACTGCCCTATGTACAAGAATAAAACTACTATAATACTGCTCCTATGTACAAGAATATAACTACTATAATACTGCCCTATGTACAAGAATATAACTACTATAATACTACTCCTATGTACAAGAATATAACTACTATAATACTGCTCCTATGTACAAGAATATAACTACTATAATACTGCCCCTATGTACAAGAATATAACTACTATAATACTACTCATATGTACAAGAATATAACTACTATAATACTAACTCCTATGTACAAGAATATAACTACTATAATACTACTCCTATATACAAGAATATAACTACTATAATACAGCTACTATGTACAAGAATATAACTACTATAATACTGCTCCTATGTACAAGAATATAACTAGTATAATACTACTCCTATGTACAAGAATATAGCTACTATAATACTACTCCTATGTACAAGAATATAACTACGATAATACTAACTCCTATGTACAAGAATATAACTACTATAATACTGCTCCTATGTACAAGAATATAACTACTATAATACTACCTTCTATGTACAAGAATATAACTACTATAATACTACTCCTATGTACAAGAATATAACTACTATAATACTACTCCTATGTACAAGAATATAACTACTATAATACTACCTCCTATGTACAAGAATATAACTACTATAATACTACTCCTATGTACAAGAATATAACTACTATAATACTACTCCTATATACAAGAATATAACTACTATAATACTACCTCCTACGTACAAGAATATAACTACTATAATACTACTCCTATGTACAAGAATATAACTACTATAATACTACTCCTATGTACAAGAATATAACTACTATAATACTACTCCTATGTACAAGAATATAACTACTATAATACTACCTCCTATGTACAAGAATATAACTACTATAATACTACCTCCTATGTACAAGAATATAACTACTATAATACTACTCCTATGTACAAGAATACAACTACTATAATACTACTCCTATGTACAAGAATATAACTACTATAACACTACTCCTATGTACAAGAATATAACTACTATAATACTACTCCTATGTACAAGAATATAACTACTATAATACTACCTCCTATGTACAAGAATATAACTACTATAATACTACCTCCTATGTACAAGAATATAACTACTATAATACTACCTCCTATGTACAAGAATATAACTACTATAATACTACTCCTATGTACAAGAATATAACTACTATAATACTACCTCCTATGTACAAGAATATAACTACTATAATACTACTCCTATGTACAAGAATATAACTACTATAATACTACTCCTATGTACAAGAATATAACTACTATAATACTACCTCCTATGTACAAGAATATAACTACTATAATACTACTCCTATGTACAAGAATATAACTACTATAATACTACCTCATATGTACAAGAATATAACTACTATAATACTACTCCTATGTACAGGAATATAACTACTATAATACTACTCCTATGTACAAGAATATAACTACTATAATACTACTCCTATGTACAAGAATATAACTACTATAATACTACCTCCTATGTACAAGAATATAACTACTATAATACTACTCCTATGTACAAGAATATAACTACTATAATACTACCTCCTATGTACAAGAATATAACTACTATAATACTACTCCTATGTACAAGAATATAACTACTATAATACTGCCCTATGTACAAGAATAAAACTACTATAATACTGCTCCTATGTACAAGAATATAACTACTATAATACTACTCCTATGTACAGGAATATAACTACTATAATACTACTCCTATATACAAGAATATAACTACTATAATACTACTCCTATGTACAAGAATATAACTACTATAATACTACCTCCTATGTATAAGAATATAACTACTATAATACTGCCCTATGTACAAGAATATAACTACTATAATACTACTCCTATGTACAAGAATATAACTACTATAATACTACCTCCTATGTACAAGAATATAACTACTATAATACTACCTCCTATGTACAAGAATATAACTACTATAATACTACCTCCTATGTACAAGAATATAACTACTATAATACTGCCCTATGTACAAGAATAAAACTACTATAATACTGCTCCTATGTACAAGAATATAACTACTATAATACTGCCCTATGTACAAGAATATAACTACTATAATACTACTCCTATTGTACAAGAATATAACTACTATAATACTGCTCCTATGTACAAGAATATAACTACTATAATACTGCCCCTATGTACAAGAATATAACTACTATAATACTACTCATATGTACAAGAATATAACTACTATAATACTAACTCCTATGTACAAGAATATAACTACTATAATACTACTCCTATATACAAGAATATAACTACTATAATACAGCTACTATGTACAAGAATATAACTACTATAATACTGCTCCTATGTACAAGAATATAACTAGTATAATACTACTCCTATGTACAAGAATATAGCTACTATAATACTACTCCTATGTACAAGAATATAACTACGATAATACTAACTCCTATGTACAAGAATATAACTACTATAATACTGCTCCTATGTACAAGAATATAACTACTATAATACTACCTTCTATGTACAAGAATATAACTACTATAATACTACTCCTATGTACAAGAATATAACTACTATAATACTACTCCTATGTACAAGAATATAACTACTATAATACTACCTCCTATGTACAAGATATAACTACTATAATACTACTCCTATGTACAAGAATATAACTACTATAATACTACTCCTATATACAAGAATATAACTACTATAATACTACCTCCTACGTACAAGAATATAACTACTATAATACTACTCCTATGTACAAGAATATAACTACTATAATACTACTCCTATGTACAAGAATATAACTACTATAATACTACTCCTATGTACAAGAATATAACTACTATAATACTACCTCCTATGTACAAGAATATAACTACTATAATACTACCTCCTATGTACAAGAATATAACTACTATAATACTACTCCTATGTACAAGAATACAACTACTATAATACTACTCCTATGTACAAGAATATAACTACTATAACACTACTCCTATGTACAAGAATATAACTACTATAATACTACCTCCTATGTACAAGAATATAACTACTATAATACTACCTCCTATGTACAAGAATATAACTACTATAATACTGCCCTATGTACAAGAATAAAACTACTATAATACTGCTCCAATGTACAAGAATATAACTACTATAATACTGCCCTATGTACAAGAATATAACTACTATAATACTGCTCCTATGTACAAGAATATAACTACTATAATACTACTCCTATGTACAGGAATATAACTACTATAATACTACTCCTATATACAAGAATATAACTACTATAATACTACTCCTATGTACAAGAATATAACTACTATAATACTACCTCCTATGTATAAGAATATAACTACTATAATACTGCCCTAGGTACAAGAATATAACTACTATAATACTACTCCTATGTACAAGAATATAACTACTATAATACTACCTCCTATGTACAAGAATATAACTACTATAATACTGCCCTATGTACAAGAATAAAACTACTATAATACTGCTCCTATGTACAAGAATATAACTACTATAATACTGCCCTATGTACTAGAATATAACTACTATAATACTACTCCTATGTACAAGAATATAACTACTATAATACTGCTCCTATGTACAAGAATATAACTACTATAATACTACTCATATGTACAAGAATATAACTACTATAATACTGCTCCTATGTACAAGAATATGACTACTATAATACTACCTCCTATGTACAAAAATATAACTACCATAATACTGCTCCTTTATACAAGAATATAACTACTATAATACTACTCCTATGTACAAGAATATAACTACTATAATACTACTCCTATGTACAAGAATATAACTACTATAATACTACTCCTATGTACAAGAATATAACTACTATAATACTACTCCTATGTACAAGAATATAACTACTATAATACTAACTCCTATGTACAAGAATATAACTACTATAATACTACTCCTATATACAAGAATATAACTACTATAATACAGCTCCTATGTACAAGAATATAACTACTATAATACTGCTCCTATGTACAAGAATATAACTACTATAATACTACTCCTATGTACAAGAATATAGCTACTATAATACTACTCCTATGTACAAGAATATAACTACTATAATACTAACTCCTATGTACAAGAATATAACTACTATAATACTGCTCCTATGTACAAGAATATAACTACTATAATACTACCTTCTATGTACAAGAATATAACTACTATAATACTACTCCTATGTACAAGAATATAACTACTATAATACTACCTCCTATGTACAAGAATATAACTACTATAATACTACTCCTATGTACAAGAATATAACTACTATAATACTACTCCTATATACAAGAATATAACTACTATAATACTACCTCCTACGTACAAGAATATAACTACTATAATACTACTCCTATGTACAAGAATATAACTACTATAATACTACTCCTATGTACAAGAATATAACTACTATAATACTACTCCTATGTACAAGAATATAACTACTATAATACTACCTCCTATGTACAAGAATATAACTACTATAATACTACCTCCTATGTACAAGAATATAACTACTATAATACTACTCCTATATACAAGAATATAACTACTATAATACTACTCCTATATACAAGAATATAACTACTATAATACTACTCCTATATACAAGAATATAACTACTATAATACTACCTCCTAAGTACAAGAATATAACTACTATAATACTACTCCTATGTACAAGAATATAACTACTATAATACTACTCCTATGTACAAGAATATAACTACTATAATACTACTCCTATGTACAAGAATATAACTACTATAATACTACTCCTATGTACAAGAATATAACTACTATAATACTACTCCTATATACAAGAATATAACTAATATAATACTACCTCCTACGTACAAGAATATAACTACTATAATACTACTCCTATGTACAAGAATATAACTACTATAATACTACTCCTATGTACAAGAATATAACTACTATAATACTACTCCTATGTACAAGAATATAACTACTATAATACTACCTCCTATGTACAAGAATATAACTACTATAATACTACCTCCTATATACAAGAATATAACTACTATAATACTACTCCTATAATACAAGAATATAACTACTATAATACTACTCCTATATACAAGAATATAACTACTATAATACTACTCCTATGTACAAGAATATAACTACTATAATACTACTCCTACGTACAAGAATATAACTACTATAATACTACTCCTATGTACAAGAATATAACTACTATAATACTACTCCTATGTACAAGAATATAACTACTATAATACTACCTCCTATGTACAAGAATATAACTACTATAATACTACTCCTATGTACAAGAATATAACTACTATAATACTACTCCTATGTACAAGAATATAACTACTATAATACTACTCCTATGTACAAGAATATAACTACTATAATACTACCTCCTATGTACAAGAATATAACTACTATAATACTACTCCTATGTACAAGAATATAACTACTATAATACTACTCCTATGTACAAGAATATAACTACTGTAATACTACCTCCTATGTACAAGAATATAACTACTATAATACTACTCCTATGTACAAGAATATAACTACTATAATACTACTCCTATGTACAAGAATATAACTACTATAATACTACCTCCTATGTACAAGAATATAACTACTATAATACTACTCCTATGTACAAGAATATAACTACTATAATACTACTCCTATGTACAAGAATATAACTACTATAATACTACCTCCTATGTACAAGAATATAACTACTATAATACTACTCCTATGTACAAGAATATAACTACTATAATACTACCTCCTATGTACAAGAATATAACTACTATAATACTACTCCTATGTACAGGAATATAACTACTATAATACTACTCCTATATTCAAGAATATAACTACTATAATACTACCTCCTACGTACAAGAATATAACCTACTATAATACTACTCCTATGTACAAGAATATAACTACTATAATACTACTCCTATGTACAAGAATATAACTACTATAATACTACTCCTATGTACAAGAATATAACTACTATAATACTACTCCTATGTACAAGAATATAACTACTATAATACTACTCTTATATACAAGAATATAACTACTATAATACTACCTCCTACGTACAAGAATATAACTACTATTATACTACTCCTATGTACAAGAATATAACTACTATAATACTACTCCTATGTACAAGAATATAACTACTATAATACTGCTCCTATGTACAAGAATATAACTACTATAATACTACTCCTATGTACAAGAATATAGCTACTATAATACTACTCCTATGTACAAGAATATAACTACTATAATACTGCTCCTATGTACAAGAATATAGCTACTATAATACTACTCCTATGTACAAGAATATAACTACTATAATACTACCTCCTATGTACAAGAATATAACTACTATAATACTGCTCCTATGTACAAGAATAAGCTACTATAATACTACTACTATGTACAAGAATATAACTACTATAATACTACTCCTATGTACAAGAATATAACTACTATAATACTACTCCTATGTACAAGAATATAACTACTATAATACTACCTCCTATGTACAAGAATATAACTACTATAATACTACTCCTATGTACAAGAATATAACTACTATAATACTACTCCTATGTACAAGATTATAACTACTATAATACTACCTCCTATGTACAAGAATATAACTACTATAATACTACTCCTATGTACAAGAATATAACTACTATAATACTACTCCTATGTACAAGAATATTACTACTATAATACTACCTCCTATGTACAAGAATATAACTACTATAATACTACTCCTATGTACAAGAATATAACTACTATAATACTACCTCCTATGTACAAGAATATAACTACTATAATACTACTCCTATGTACAAGAATATAACTACTATAATACTACTCCTATGTACAATAATATAACTACTATAATACTACTACTATGTACAAGAATATAACTACTATAATACTACTCCTATGTACAGGAATATAACTACTATAATACTGTTCCTATGTATAAGAATGTAACTACTATAATACTACTCCTATGTACAAGAATATAAACTATTATAATACTACTCCTATGTACAAGAATATAACTACTATAATACTACCTCCTATGTACAAGAATATAACTACTATAATACTACTCCTATGTACAAGAATATAACTACTATAATACTGCTCCTATGTACAAGAATATAACTACTATAATACTACTACTATGTACAAGGATATAACTACTATAATACTACTCCTATGTACAAGAATATAACTACTATAATACTACTCCTATGTACAAGAATATAACTACTATATTACTACTCCTATGTACAAGAATATAACTACTATAATACTACTACTATGTACAAGGATATAACTACTATAATACTACTACTATGTACAAGAATATAACTACTATAATACTACTCCTATGTACAAGAATATAACTACTATATTACTACTCCTATGTACAAGAATATAACTACTATAATACTACTCCTATGTACAAGAATATAACTACTATAATACTACCTCCTATGTACAAGAATATAACTACTATAATACTACCCCCTATGTACAAGAATATAACTACTATAATACTACTCCTATGTACAAGAATATAACTACTATAATACTACCTCCTATGTACAAGAATATAACTACTATAATACTACTCCTATGTACAAGAATATAACTACTATAATACTACTCCTATGTACAAGAATATAACTACTATAATACTACTCCTATGTACAAGAATATAACTACTATAATACTACTCCTATGTACAAGAATATAACTACTATAATACTACTCCTATGTACAAGAATATAACTACTATAATACTAACTCCTATGTACAAGAATATAACTACTATAATACTACTCCTATATACAAGAATATAACTACTATAATACAGCTCCTATGTACAAGAATATAACTACTATAATACTACTCCTATGTACAAGAATATAACTACTATAATACTAACTCCTATGTACAAGAATATAACTACTATAATACTGCTCCTATGTACAAGAATATAGCTACTATAATACTACTCCTATGTACAAGAATATAACTACTATAATACTACCTCCTATGTACAAGAATATAACTACTATAATACTACTCCTATGTACAAGAATATAACTACTATAATACTACTCCTATGTACAAGAATATAACTACTATAATACTACCTCCTATGTACAAGAATATAACTACTATAATACTACCTCCTATGTACAAGAATATAACTACTATAATACTACTCCTATGTACAAGAATATAACTACTATAATACTACCTCCTATGTACAAGAATATAACTACTATAATACTACTCCTATGTACAAGATATAACTACTATAATACTACTCCTATGTACAAGAATATAACTACTATAATACTACCTCCTATGTACAAGAATATAACTACTATAATACTACTCCTATGTACAAATATATAACTACTATAATACTACCTCCTATGTACAAGAATATAACTACTATAATACTACTCCTATGTACAAGAATATAACTACTATAATACTACTCCTATGTACAAGAATATAACTACTATAATACTACTCCTATGTACAAGAATATAACTACTATAATACTACTCCCATGTACAAGAATATAACTACTATAATACTACCTCCTATGTACAAGAATATAACTACTATAATACTACTCCTATGTACAAGAATATAACTACTATAATACTACTCCTATGTACAAGAATATAACTACTATAATACTACTCCTATGTACAAGAATATAACTACTATAATACTACTCCCATGTACAAGAATATAACTACTATAATACTGCTCCTATGTACAAGAATATAACTACTATAATACTGCTCTTATGTACAAGAATATAACTACTATAATACTACTCCTATGTACAAGAATATAACTACTATAATACTACTCCCATGTACAAGAATATAACTACTATAATACTGCTCCAATGTACAAGAATATAACTACTATAATACTGCTCCTATGTACAAGAATATAACTACTATAATACTACTCCTATGTACAAGGATATAACTACTATAATACTACTCCCATGTACAAGAATATAACTACTATAATACTGCTCCTATGTACAAGGATATAACTACTATAATACTACTCCCATGTACAAGAATATAACTACTATAATACTGCTCCTATGTACAAGAATATAACTACTATAATACTGCTCCTATGTACAAGAATATAACTACTATAATACTGCTCATATGTACAAGAATATAACTACTATAATACTACCTCTTATGTACAAGAATATAACTACTATAATACTACTCCTATGTACAAGAATATAACTACTATAATACTACTCCTATGTACAAGAATATAACTACTATAATACTACTCCTATGTACAAGAATATAACTACTATAATACTACCTCCTATGTACAAGAATATAACTACTATAATACTACTCCTATGTACAAGAATATAACTACTATAATACTGCCTCCTATGTACAAGAATATAACTACTATAATACTGCTCCTATGTACAAGAATATAACTACTATAATACTACTCCTATGTACAAAAATATAACTACTATAATACTGCTCCTATGTACAAGAATATAACTACTATAATACTACTCCTATGTACAAAAATATAACTACTATAATACTGCTCCTATATACAAGAATATAACTACTATAATACTACTCCTATGTACAAGAATATAACTACTATAATACTACTCCTATGTACAAGAATATAGCTACTATAATACTAACTCCTATGTACAAGAATATAACTACTATAATACTGCTCCTATGTACAAGAATATAGCTACTATAATACTACTCCTATGTACAAGAATATAACTACTATAATACTACCTCCTATGTACAAGAATATAACTATCCTATGTACAAGAATATAACTACTATAATACTACTCCTATGTACAAGAATATAACTACTATAATACTACCTCCTATGTACAAGAATATAACTACTATAATACTACTCCTATGTACAAGAATATAACTACTATAATACTACTCCTATGTACAAGAATATAACTACTATAATACTACCTCCTATGTACAAGAATATAACTACTATAATACTACTCCTATGTACAAGAATATAACTACTATAATACTACTCCTATGTACAAGAATATAACTACTATAATACTACCTCCTATGTACAAGAATATAACTACTATAATACTACTCCTATGTACAACTATAACTACTATAACTACTATAATACTACTCCTATGTACAAGAATATAACTACTATAATACTACTCCTATGTACAAGAATATAACTACTATAATACTACTCCTATGTACAAGAATATAACTACTATAATACTACTCCTATGTACAAGAATATAACTACTATAATACTACTCCTATGTACAAGAATATAACTACTATAATACTACTCCTATGTACAAGAATATAACTACTATAATACTACTCCCATGTACAAGAATATAACTACTATAATACTGCTCCTATGTACAAGAATATAACTACTATAATACTGCTCCTATGTACAAGAATATAACTACTATAATACTACTCCTATGTACAAGGATATAACTACTATAATACTACTCCTATGTACAAGAATATAACTACTATAATACTACTCCTATGTACAAGAATATAACTACTATAATACTGACCTCCTATGTACAAGAATATAACTACTATAATACTACTCCTTATGTACAAGAATATAACTGCTATAATACTACTCCTATGTACAAGAATATAACTACTATAATACTACTCCTATGTACAAGAATATAACTACTATAATACTACCTCCTATGTACAAGAATATAACTACTATAATACTACCTCCTATGTACAAGAATATAACTACTATAATACTACTCCTATGTACAAGAATATAACTACTATAATACTACCTCCTATGTACAAGAATATAACTACTATAATACTACCTCCTATGTACAAGAATATAACTACTATAATACTACTCCTATGTACAAGAATATAACTACTATAATACTACTCCTACATGTACAAGAATATAACTACTATAATACTACTCCTATGTACAAGAATATAACTACTATAATACTACTCCTATGTACAAGAATATAACTACTATAATACTACCTCCTATGTACAAGAATATAACTACTATAATACTACCTCCTATGTACAAGAATATAACTACTATAATACTACTCCTATGTACAAGAATATAACTACTATAATACTACTCCTATGTACAAGAATATAACTACTATAATACTACTCCTATGTACAAGAATATAACTACTATAATACTACTCCTATGTACAAGAATATAACTACTATAATACTAACTCCTATGTACAAGAATATAACTACTATAATACTGCTCCTATGTACAAGAATATAACTACTATAATACTACTCCTATGTACAAGAATATAACTACTATAATACTACTCCTATGTACAAGAATATAACTACTATAATACTACTCCTATGTACAAGAATATAACTACTATAATACTACTCCTATGTACAAGAATATAACTACTATAATACTACCTCCTATGTACAAGAATATAACTACTATAATACTACCTCCTATGTACAAGAATATAACTACTATAATACTACTCCTATGTACAAGAATATAACTACTATAATACTACCTCCTATGTACAAGAATATAACTACTATAATACTACTCCTATGTACAAGAATATAACTACTATAATACTACTCCTATGTACAAGAATATAACTACTATAATACTACCTCCTATGTACAAGAATATAACTACTATAATACTACTCCTATGTACAACATAACTATAACTACTATAATACTACTCCTATGTACAAGAATATAACTACTATAATACTACTCCTATGTACAAGAATATAACTACTATAATACTACTCCTATGTACAAGAATATAACTACTATAATACTACTCCTATGTACAAGAATATAACTACTATAATACTACTCCTATGTACAAGAATATAACTACTATAATACTACTCCTATGTACAAGAATATAACTACTATAATACTACTCCTATGTACAAGAATATAACTACTATAATACTGCTCCTATGTACAAGAATATAACTACTATAATACTGACTCCTATGTACAAGAATATAACTACTATAATACTACTCCTATGTACAAGAATATAACTACTATAATACTACTCCTATGTACAAGAATATAACTACTATAATACTACTCCTATGTACAAGAATATAACTACTATAATACTACCTCCTATGTACAAGAATATAACTACTATAATACTACCTCCTATGTACAAGAATATAACTACTATAATACTACTCCTATGTACAAGAATATAACTACTATAATACTACCTCCTATGTACAAGAATATAACTACTATAATACTACCTCCTATGTACAAGAATATAACTACTATAATACTACCTCCTATGTACAAGAATATAACTACTATAATACTACTCCTATGTACAAGAATATAACTACTATAATACTACCTCCTATGTACAAGAATATAACTACTATAATACTAACTCCTATGTACAAGAATATAACTACTATAATACTACTCCTATGTACAAGAATATAACTACTATAATACTACTCCTATGTACAAGAATATAACTACTATAATACTACCTCCTATGTACAAGAATATAACTACTATAATACTACTCCTATGTACAAGAATATAACTACTATAATACTACCTCCTATGTACAAGAATATAACTACTATAATACTACCTCCTATGTACAAGAATATAACTACTATAATACTACTCCTATGTACAAGAATATAACTACTATAATACTGACTCCTATGTACAAGAATGTAACTACTATAATACTACTCCTATGTACAAGAATATAACTACTGTAATACTACCTCCTATGTACAAGAATATAACTACTATAATACTACTCCTATGTACAAGAATATAACTACTATAATACTACCTCCTATGTACAAGAATATAACTACTATAATACTACCTCCTATGTACAAGAATATAACTACTATAATACTACTCCTATGTACAAGAATATAACTACTATAATACTACTCCTATGTACAAGAATATAACTACTATAATACTACTCCTATGTACAAGAATATAACTACTATAATACTACTCCTATGTACAAGAATATAACTACTATAATACTACTCCTATGTACAAGAATATAACTACTATAATACTACCTCCTATGTACAAGAATATAACTACTATAATACTACTCCTATGTACAAGAATATAACTACTATAATACTACTCCTATGTACAAGAATATAACTACTATAATACTACCTCCTATGTACAAGAATATAACTACTATAATACTACCTCCTATGTACAAGAATATAACTACTATAATACTACTCCTATGTACAAGAATATAACTACTATAATACTACTCCTATGTACAAGAATATAACTACTATAATACTACCTCCTATGTACAAGAATATAACTACTATAATACTACTCCTATGTACAAGAATATAACTACTATAATACTACTCCTATGTACAAGAATATAACTACTATAATACTACCTCCTATGTACAAGAATATAACTACTATAATACTACTCCTATGTACAAGAATATAACTACTATAATACTACTCCTATGTACAAGAATATAACTACTATAATACTACCTCCTATGTACAAGAATATAACTACTATAATACTACTCCTATGTACAAGAATATAACTACTATAATACTACTCCTATGTACAAGAATATAACTACTATAATACTACTCCTATGTACAAGAATATAACTACTATAATACTACCTCCTATGTACAAGAATATAACTACTATAATACTACCTCCTATGTACAAGAATATAACTACTATAATACTAGCTCCTATGTACAAGAATATAACTACTATAATACTACTCCTATGTACAAGAATATAACTACTATAATACTACCTCCTATGTACAAGAATATAACTACTATAATACTACTCCTATGTACAAGAATATAACTACTATAATACTACTCCTATGTACAAGAATATAACTACTATAATACTACCTCCTATGTACAAGAATATAACTACTATAATACTACCTCCTATGTACAAGAATATAACTACTATAATACTACTCCTATGTACAAGAATATAACTACTATAATACTACCTCCTATGTACAAGAATATAACTACTATAATACTACTCCTATGTACAAGAATATAACTACTATAATACTACTCCTATGTACAAGAATATAACTACTATAATACTACCTCCTATGTACAAGAATATAACTACTATAATACTACCTCCTATGTACAATAGACTATAACTACTATAATACTACTCCTATGTACAAGAATATAACTACTATAATACTACTCCTATGTACAAGAATATAACTACTATAATACTACTCCTATGTACAAGAATATAACTACTATAATACTACTCCCTATGTACAAGAATATAACTACTATAATACTACTCCTATGTACAAGAATATAACTACTATAATACTACTCCTATGTACAAGAATATAACTACTATAATACTACTCCTATGTACAAGAATATAACTACTATAATACTACTCCTATGTACAAGAATATAACTACTATAATACTACTCCTATGTACAAGAATATAACTACTATAATACTACTCCTATGTACAAGAATATAACTACTATAATACTACTCCTATGTACAAGAATATAACTACTATAATACTACTCCTATGTACAAGAATATAACTACTATAATACTACTCCTATGTACAAGAATATAACTACTATAATACTACCTCCTATGTACAAGAATATAACTACTATAATACTACTCCTATGTACAAGAATATAACTACTATAATACTACTCCTATGTACAAGAATATAACTACTATAATACTACTCCTATGTACAAGAATATAACTACTATAATACTACCTCCTATGTACAAGAATATAACTACTATAATACTACCTCCTATGTACAAGAATATAACTACTATAATACTACCTCCTATGTACAAGAATATAACTACTATAATACTACCTCCTATGTACAAGAATATAACTACTATAATACTACTCCTATGTACAAGAATATAACTACTATAATACTACTCCTATGTACAAGAATATAACTACTATAATACTACCTCCTATGTACAAGAATATAACTACTATAATACTACTCCTATGTACAAGAATATAACTACTATAATACTACCTCCTATGTACAAGAATATAACTACTATAATACTACCTCCTATGTACAAGAATATAACTACTATAATACTACTCCTATGTACAAGAATATAACTACTATAATACTACTCCTATGTACAAGAATATAACTACTATAATACTACTCCTATGTACAAGAATATAACTACTATATCTATACTACTCCTATGTACAAGAATATAACTACTATAATACTACCTCCTATGTACAAGAATATAACTACTATAATACTACTCCTATGTACAAGAATATAACTACTATAATACTACTCCTATGTACAAGAATATAACTACTATAATACTACCTCCTATGTACAAGAATATAACTACTATAATACTACCTCCTATGTACAAGAATATAACTACTATAATACTACTCCTATGTACAAGAATATAACTACTATAATACTACTCCTATGTACAAGAATATAACTACTATAATACTACCTCCTATGTACAAGAATATAACTACTATAATACTACCTCCTATGTACAAGAATATAACTACTATAATACTACTCCTATGTACAAGAATATAACTACTATAATACTACTCCTATGTACAAGAATATAACTACTATAATACTACTCCTATGTACAAGAATATAACTACTATAATACTACTCCTATGTACAAGAATATAACTACTATAATACTACCTCCTATGTACAAGAATATAACTACTATAATACTACTCCTATGTACAAGAATATAACTACTATAATACTACTCCTATGTACAAGAATATAACTACTATAATACTACTCCTATGTACAAGAATATAACTACTATAATACTACTCCTATGTACAAGAATATAACTACTATAATACTGTCTCCTATGTACAAGAATGTAACTACTATAATACTACTCCTATGTACAAGAATATAACTACTATAATACTACTCCTATGTACAAGAATATAACTACTATAATACTACCTCCTATGTACAAGAATATAACTACTATAATACTACTCCTATGTACAAGAATATAACTACTATAATACTGCTCCTATGTACAAGAATATAACTACTATAATACTACTCCTATGTACAAGAATATAACTACTATAATACTACTCCTATGTACAAGAATATAACTACTATAATACTGTCTCCTATGTACAAGAATATAACTACTATAATACTACTCCTATGTACAAGAATATAACTACTATAATACTACTCCTATGTACAAGAATATAACTACTATAATACTACTCCTATGTACAAGAATATAACTACTATAATACTACTCCTATGTACAAGAATATAACTACTATAATACTACTCCTATGTACAAGAATATAACTACTATAATACTACTCCTATGTACAAGAATATAACTACTATAATACTACTCCTATGTACAAGAATATAACTACTATAATACTACTCCTATGTACAAGAATATAACTACTATAATACTACTCCTATGTACAAGAATATAACTACTATAATACTACTCCTATGTACAAGAATATAACTACTATAATACTACTCCTATGTACAAGAATATAACTACTATAATACTACTCCTATGTACAAGAATATAACTACTATAATACTACTCCTATGTACAAGAATATAACTACTATAATACTACTCCTATGTACAAGAATATAACTACTATAATACTACTCCTATGTACAAGAATATAACTACTATAATACTACTCCTATGTACAAGAATATAACTACTATAATACTACTCCTATGTACAAGAATATAACTACTATAATACTGCCTCCTATGTACAAGAATATAACTACTATAATACTACTCCTATGTACAAGAATATAACTACTATAATACTACTCCTATGTACAAGAATATAACTACTATAATACTGCTCCTATGTACAAGAATATAACTACTATAATACTGCCTCCTATGTACAAGAATATAACTACTATAATACTACTCCTATGTACAAGAATATAAGAATATAACTACTATAATACTACCTCCTATGTACAAGAATATAACTACTATAATACTACTCCTATGTACAAGAATATAACTACTATAATACTGCTCCTATGTACAAGAATATAACTACTATAATACTACCTCCTATGTACAAGAATATAACTACTATAATACTACTCCTATGTACAAGAATATAACTACTATAATACTACCTCCTATGTACAAGAATATAACTACTATAATACTGCTCCTATGTACAAGAATATAACTACTATAATACTACTCCTATGTACAAGAATATAACTACTATAATACTGCTCCTATGTACAAGAATATAACTACTATAATACTACTCCTATGTACAAGAATATAACTACTATAATACTACTCCTATGTACAAGAATATAACTACTATAATACTACTCCTATGTACAAGAATATAACTACTATAATACTGCTCCTATGTACAAGAATATAACTACTATAATACTACTCCTATGTACAAGAATATAACTACTACAATACTACCTCCTATGTACAAGAATATAACTACTATAATACTAGCTCCTATGTACAAGAATATAACTACTATAATACTACCTCCTATGTACAAGAATATAACTACTATAATACTGCTCCTATGTACAAGAATATAACTACTATAATACTACTCCTATGTACAAGAATATAACTACTATAATACTACTCCTATGTACAAGAATATAACTACTATAATACTGCTCCTATGTACAAGAATATAACTACTATAATACTACTCCTATGTACAAGAATATAACTACTATAATACTACTCCTATGTACAAGAATATAACTACTATAATACTACTCCTATGTACAAGAATATAACTACTATAATACTGCTCCTATGTACAAGAATATAACTACTATAATACTACTCCTATGTACAAGAATATAACTACTATAATACTACTCCTATGTACAAGAATATAACTACTATAATACTACCTCCTATGTACAAGAATATAACTACTATAATACTACCTCCTATGTACAAGAATATAACTACTACAATACTACCTCCTATGTACAAGAATATAACTACTATAATACTAGCTCCTATGTACAAGAATATAACTACTATAATACTGCTCCTATGTACAAGAATATAACTACTATAATACTACTCCTATGTACAAGAATATAACTACTATAATACTACTCCTATGTACAAGAATATAACTACTATAATACTGCTCCTATGTACAAGAATATAACTACTATAATACTACTCCTATGTACAAGAATATAACTACTACAATACTACCTCCTATGTACAAGAATATAACTACTATAATACTGCTCCTATGTACAAGAATATAACTACTATAATACTACCTCCTATGTACAAGAATATAACTACTATAATACTGCTCCTATGTACAAGAATATAACTACTATAATACTACTCCTATGTACAAGAATATAACTACTATAATACTACCTCCTATGTACAAGAATATAACTACTATAATACTACCTCCTATGTACAAGAATATAACTACTATAATACTACCTCCTATGTACAAGAATATAACTACTATAATACTGCTCCTATGTACAAGAATATAACTACTATAATACTACCTCCTATGTACAAGAATATAACTACTATAATACTGCTCCTATGTACAAGAATATAACTACTATAATACTACTCCTATGTACAAGAATATAACTACTATAATACTACTCCTATGTACAAGAATATAACTACTATAATACTGCTCCTATGTACAAGAATATAACTACTATAATACTACTCCTATGTACAAGAATATAACTACTATAATACTACTCCTATGTACAAGAATATAACTACTATAATACTACTCCTATGTACAAGAATATAACTACTATAATACTGCTCCTATGTACAAGAATATAACTACTATAATACTACCTCCTATGTACAAGAATATAACTACTATAATACTACCTCCTATGTACAAGAATATAACTACTATAATACTGCTCCTATGTACAAGAATATAACTACTATAATACTACCTCCTATGTACAAGAATATAACTACTATAATACTGCCTCCTATGTACAAGAATATAACTACTATAATACTACCTCCTATGTACAAGAATATAACTACTATAATACTACCTCCTATGTACAAGAATATAACTACTATAATACTACCTCCTATGTACAAGAATATAACTACTATAATACTACCTCCTATGTACAAGAATATAACTACTATAATACTACTCCTATGTACAAGAATATAACTACTATAATACTACCTCCTATGTACAAGAATATAACTACTATAATACTGCTCCTATGTACAAGAATATAACTACTATAATACTACCTCCTATGTACAAGAATATAACTACTATAATACTACTCCCTATGTACAAGAATATAACTACTATAATACTGACTCCTATGTACAAGAATATAACTACTATAATACTACCTCCTATGTACAAGAATATAACTACTATAATACTACCTCCTATGTACAAGAATATAACTACTATAATACTACCTCCTATGTACAAGAATATAACTACTATAATACTAGCTCCTATGTACAAGAATATAACTACTATAATACTACTCCTATGTACAAGAATATAACTACTATAATACTACCTCCTATGTACAAGAATATAACTACTATAATACTGCTCCTATGTACAAGAATATAACTACTATAATACTACCTCCTATGTACAAGAATATAACTACTATAATACTGCCTCCTATGTACAAGAATATAACTACTATAATACTACTCCTATGTACAAGAATATAACTACTATAATACTACTCCTATGTACAAGAATATAACTACTATAATACTGCTCCTATGTACAAGAATATAACTACTATAATACTACTCCTATGTACAAGAATATAACTACTATAATACTACCTCCTATGTACAAGAATATAACTACTATAATACTACTCCTATGTACAAGAATATAACTACTATAATACTACCTCCTATGTACAAGAATATAACTACTATAATACTACTCCTATGTACAAGAATATAACTACTATAATACTACTCCTATGTACAAGAATATAACTACTATAATACTACTCCTATGTACAAGAATATAACTACTATAATACTACTCCTATGTACAAGAATATAACTACTATAATACTAGCTCCTATGTACAAGAATATAACTACTATAATACTACCTCCTATGTACAAGAATATAACTACTATAATACTGCTCCTATGTACAAGAATATAACTACTATAATACTAGCTCCTATGTACAAGAATATAACTACTATAATACTACTCCTATGTACAAGAATATAACTACTATAATACTGCTCCTATGTACAAGAATATAACTACTATAATACTACCTCCTATGTACAAGAATATAACTACTATAATACTGCTCCTATGTACAAGAATATAACTACTATAATACTACTCCTATGTACAAGAATATAACTACTATAATACTACTCCTATGTACAAGAATATAACTACTATAATACTACTCCTATGTACAAGAATATAACTACTATAATACTACCTCCTATGTATACAAGAATATAACTACTATAATACTACCTCCTATGTACAAGAATATAACTACTATAATACTACCTCCTATGTACAAGAATATAACTACTATAATACTACTCCTATGTACAAGAATATAACTACTATAATACTACTCCTATGTACAAGAATATAACTACTATAATACTACTCCTATGTACAAGAATATAACTACTATAATACTACTCCTATGTACAAGAATATAACTACTATAATACTACCTCCTATGTACAAGAATATAACTACTATAATACTACTCCTATGTACAAGAATATAACTACTATAATACTACTCCTATGTACAAGAATATAACTACTATAATACTACTCCTATGTACAAGAATATAACTACTATAATACTACTCCTATGTACAAGAATATAACTAATATAATACTACCTCCTATGTACAAGAATATAACTACTATAATACTACTGCCTATGTACAAGAATATAACTACTATAATACTACCTCCTATGTACAAGAATATAACTACTATAATACTACCTCCTATGTACAAGAATATAACTACTATAATACTACTCCTATGTACAAGAATATAACTACCATAATACTACTCCTATGTACAAGAATATAACTACTATAATACTACTCCTATGTACAAGAATATAACTACTATATTACTACCTCCTATGTACAAGAATATAACTACTATAATACTGCTGCCTATGTACAAGAATATACCTACTATAATACTACCTCCTATGTACAAGAATATAACTACTATAATACTACTCCTATGTACAAGAATATAACTACTATAATACTACTCCTATGTACAAGAATATAACTACTATAATACTACTCCTATGTACAAGAATATAACTACTATAATACTGCTCCTATGTACAAGAATATAACTACTATAATACTGCTCCTATGTACAAGAATATAACTACTATAATACTGCTCCTATGTACAAGAATATAACTACTATAATACTACCTCCTATGTACAAGAATATAACTACTATAATACTACCTCCTATGTACAAGAATATAACTACTATAATACTACCTCCTATGTACAAGAATATAACTACTATAATACTACTCCTATGTACAAGAATATAACTACTATAATACTACTCCTATGTACAAGAATATAACTACTATAATACTAGCTCCTATGTACAAGAATATAACTACTATAATACTGCTCCTATGTACAAGAATATAACTACTATAATACTACTCCTATGTACAAGAATATAACTACTATAATACTACTCCTATGTAAAAGAATATAACTACTATAATACTGCTCCTATGTACAAGAATATAACTACTATAATACTACCTCCTATGTACAAGAATATAACTACTATAATACTACCTCCTATGTACAAGAATATAACTACTATAATACTACTCCTATGTACAAGAATATAACTACTATAATACTACTCCTATGTACAAGAATATAACTACTATAATACTGCTCCTATGTACAAGAATATAACTACTATAATACTGCTGCTATGTACAAGAATATACCTACTATAATACTACCTCCTATGTACAAGAATATAACTACTATAATACTACCTCCTATGTACAAGAATATAACTACTATAATACTACTCCTATCTACAAAAATATAACTACTAAAATACTACTCCTATGTACAAGAATATAACTACTATAATACTACTCCTATGTACAAGAATATAACTACTATAATACTACTCCTATGTACAAGAATATAACTACTATAATACTACCTCCTATGTACAAGAATATAACTACTATAATACTGCTGCTATGTACAAGAATATACCTACTATAATACTACCTCCTATGTACAAGAATATAACTACTATAATACTACTCCTATGTACAAGAATATAACTACCATAATACTACTCCTATGTACAAGAATATAACTACTATAATACTACTCCTATGTACAAGAATATAACTACTATAATACTACTCCTATGTACAAGAATATAACTACTATAATACTACCTCCTATGTACAAGAATATAACTACTATAATACTGCTGCTATGTACAAGAATATACCTACTATAATACTACCTCCTATGTACAAGAATATAACTACTATAATACTACTCCTATGTACAAGAATATAACTACTATAATACTACTCCTATGTACAAGAATATAACTACTATAATACTACTCCTATGTACAAGAATATAACTACTATAATACTGCTCCTATGTACAAGAATATAACTACTATAATACTACTCCTATGTACAAGAATATAACTACTATAATACTACCTCCTATGTACAAGAATATAACTACTATAATACTACCTCCTATGTACAAGAATATAACTACTATAATACTACTCCTATGTACAAGAATATAACTACTATAATACTACTCCTATGTACAAGAATATAACTACTATAATACTACTCCTATGTACAAGAATATAACTACTATAATACTGCTACCATGTACAAGAATATAACTACTATAATACTAGCTCCTATGTACAAGAATATAACTACTATAATACTGCTCCTATGTACAAGAATATAACTACTATAATACTACTCCTATGTACAAGAATATAACTACTATAATACTACTCCTATGTACAAGAATATAACTACTATAATACTGCTCCTATGTACAAGAATATAACTACTATAATACTACCTCCTATGTACAAGAATATAACTACTATAATACTACCTCCTATGTACAAGAATATAACTACTATAATACTACCTCCTATGTACAAGAATATAACTACTATAATACTACTCCTATGTACAAGAATATAACTACTATAATACTACTCCTATGTACAAGAATATAACTACTATAATACTACTCCTATGTACAAGAATATAACTACTATAATACTGCTACCATGTACAAGAATATAACTACTATAATACTAGCTCCTATGTACAAGAATATAACTACTATAATACTGCTCCTATGTACAAGAATATAACTACTATAATACTACTCCTATGTACAAGAATATAACTACTATAATACTACTCCTATGTAAAAGAATATAACTACTATAATACTGCTCCTATGTACAAGAATATAACTACTATAATACTACCTCCTATGTACAAGAATATAACTACTATAATACTACCTCCTATGTACAAGAATATAACTACTATAATACTACTCCTATGTACAAGAATATAACTACTATAATACTACTCCTATGTACAAGAATATAACTACTATAATACTGCTCCTATGTACAAGAATATAACTACTATAATACTGCTGCTATGTACAAGAATATACCTACTATAATACTACCTCCTATGTACAAGAATATAACTACTATAATACTACTCCTATGTACAAGAATATAACTACTATAATACTACTCCTATGTACAAGAATATAACTACTATAATACTACTCCTATGTACAAGAATATAACTACTATAATACTACTCCTATGTACAAGAATATAACTACTATAATACTACCTCCTATGTACAAGAATATAACTACTATAATACTGCTGCTATGTACAAGAATATACCTACTATAATACTACCTCCTATGTACAAGAATATAACTACTATAATACTACTCCTATGTACAAGAATATAACTACCATAATACTACTCCTATGTACAAGAATATAACTACTATAATACTACTCCTATGTACAAGAATATAACTACTATAATACTACCTCCTATGTACAAGAATATAACTACTATAATACTGCTGCTATGTACAAGAATATACCTACTATAATACTACCTCCTATGTACAAGAATATAACTACTATAATACTACTCCTATGTACAAGAATATAACTACTATAATACTACCTCCTATGTACAAGAATATAACTACTATAATACTACTCCTATGTACAAGAATATAACTACTAAAATACTACTCCTATGTACAAGAATATAACTACTATAATACTACTCCTATGTACAAGAATATAACTACTATAATACTACCTCCTATGTACAAGAATATAACTACTATAATACTGCTGCTATGTACAAGAATATACCTACTATAATACTACCTCCTATGTACAAGAATATAACTACTATAATACTACTCCTATGTACAAGAATATAACTACCATAATATTACTCCTATGTACAAGAATATAACTACTATAATACTACTCCTATGTACAAGAATATAACTACTATAATACTACCTCCTATGTACAAGAATATAACTACTATAATACTGCTGCTATGTACAAGAATATACCTACTATAATACTACCTCCTATGTACAAGAATATAACTACTATAATACTACTCCTATGTACAAGAATATAACTACTATAATACTACTCCTATGTACAAGAATATAACTACTATAATACTGCTCCTATGTACAAGAATATAACTACTATAATACTGCTGCTATGTACAAGAATATACCTACTATAATACTACCTCCTATGTACAAGAATATAACTACTATAATACTACTCCTATGTACAAGAATATAACTACTATAACACTACCTCCTATGTACAAGAATATAACTACTATAATACTACCTCCTATGTACAAGAATATAACTACTATAATACTACTCCTATCTACAAAAATATAACTACTAAAATACTACTCCTATGTACAAGAATATAACTACTATAATACTACTCCTATGTACAAGAATATAACTACTATAATACTACTCCTATGTACAAGAATATAACTACTATAATACTACCTCCTATGTACAAGAATATAACTACTATAATACTGCTGCTATGTACAAGAATATACCTACTATAATACTACCTCCTATGTACAAGAATATAACTACTATAATACTACTCCTATGTACAAGAATATAACTACCATAATACTACTCCTATGTACAAGAATATAACTACTATAATACTACCTCCTATGTACAAGAATATAACTACTATAATACTGCTCCTATGTACAAGAATATAACTACTATAATACTACTCCTATGTACAAGAATATAACTACTATAATACTGCTCCTATGTACAAGAATATAACTACTATAATACTGCTGCTATGTACAAGAATATACCTACTATAATACTACCTCCTATGTACAAGAATATAACTACTATAATACTACTCCTATGTACAAGAATATAACTACTATAATACTGCTCCTATGTACAAGAATATAACTACTATAATACTACTCCTATGTACAAGAATATAACTACCATAATACTACCTCCTATGTACAAGAATATAACTACTATAATACTACTCCTATGTACAAGAATATAACTACCATAATACTACTCCTATGTACAAGAATATAACTACTATAATACTGCTCCTATGTACAAGAATATAACTACTATAATACTACTCCTATGTACAAGAATATAACTACCATAATACTACTCCTATGTACAAGAATATAACTACTATAATACTGCTCCTATGTACAAGAATATAACTACTATAATACTACCTCCTAGCTGTGAGGACGTGTTTTTGTAGCTCTCCTGAGGCTCCTGATGTCTGGAGATAGCCCAGGGCGGGGCCGCCCTGGGTGTTGAAGTTCCCCTGCCAAGGCCCAGGCTCCAAGGCCTTCTCTGGGTAGCAATTCCCAGACAACTAAAAAAATGGATGGAAATCCTAAAGTCCCCAGTAATGGGAATCGTGTCCAGTGTGTCAGCAGTCCTAGTGCAGCAAGCCAAGATGGGAAGAAAGTGGTAAAGGAAGAAGTAACGGAAGCAAGCAGTAGTACGGTGCAACAACCAAGCAAAATGGTTGAATGTAAGGAGCAAACTTTGCAGCCTGTGCAGACTCCTTTGCAGGTTGCAGGTGTCCAGTCCACCCCACCCTCCTGCAGACAGAGGAGAACATCCCTGGAGAAGCAGACCATGCAGGAGAACATGCAGCAGTCTGTATTGGTACGGTCTGAGCGGACAAGATCTGGAAGCGGTATCTACAAAAATGTAGTGAAGGCAGTGGAGGAGATCAAAGGGAGACCAGCGGGGAAGCTTCAAGGTACCAGCAGTACAGTCACTGGAAATAAACTGGGACATAGTCCCCAGTCTGGACATTGTGGGCCCATGGCAGTGACAACAGCCGTAGCATGTCAGAAATCACAGGCTACACCAACCAGAAGCCATACTGGGGGTAACCAACCTGCAAAGCTTTCCAACAATGCACAGACTGTCACAGCTACTGAGCGAGCACCAGAACTGCGCCTGGCAGATGAGATACCAGCACTGGTCAAGCGACTGGAGACATTGAAGGCCAGTAAAATATATCTGCAGAGACAGATTGAATGTGCGTATAATCTAAAAAAGTCTGCATGCCCTGAGAAACTGGTGTTACTGGACAGGAAGCTGAGCGCACTGGCGAAAGAGCTCGCCGAGAACGTACTGGAGACCGAGACTGTACTGGAGCAAATGGGACCGGTGGGAGAATCATACAGAAACCAGCAGCGGTTCCAGGAATACCAGAAGTCACCATCACCTTGTGCTAAAGCTGGGTCTGAACCCTCTCAAGGTGGCAGCCAGCAGTCCCATGTAAAACCAGTTCTGCAGCCAGCAAGTTTCCCTTTTAAGGAAGGGAATTTGTACGGGAAAGCGACCAGTGTTCAGCAACAGCAAAAACCTGCAGCAGTTCTCAGCAAGGCACCACAAGTCCCAGCAACCAGCACTTTGCAACCAGGTCATGGACCCCTGCCTAATGGTAATGAAGTAGCAGCTGTGCAGACACCACAAGTCCCAGGAGACAAGTCATTGCAGCAGGACTATGGACTCTTACCTGAAGGTACTGGGGGAGTAACATATTTGGGGTTACAGGTTGTGGACTCTGTTGTGCAGGACTCTGCTGCCGCTGACTGTAGTGGTAATATGGACTCTGCTATGCAGGACTCTGCTGCCGCTGACTATAATACTAATATGGACTCTGCTGTGCAGGACTCTGCTGCCGCTGATTGTCTGACTAATGTGCCTGATATTATGGATATTCCTGTATGTGACAATAGCCCAGCAGGGGAAGGTGTTTCTGGGGGGGATCCTTCACGATCTATGGCGTCAGACCCCTCTGCAGTCCAGTCTCTGGAGTCTGGTGATATTGCAGACATAGAGGTTGATGGTGGGGCGGACACAGGACAGTCCAGTGTGCAGGACTTTCCCCCTCTAGATACTCGCGCAGTAGCAGAACCACATGGTACAGGTGCTCAGCAGCCCACACAGCGCCCACAAACATGCCAAGATGGCGGATCTGGCCGTACCTCCTCAGGGAATGCCTGGAGCCGCGGTGCTCCATCTTTTGCATCAAACTCCAATTATACAGGCCAGGCTTTCAGGAGGAGGAATGTAGTCAGGTTTAGGCACGGAGGTGCCAAGGAGGATCTGCCGGATAGGAGGTTTGTGGTCCGAGAGCTCCTATGTACCCAGATGGGCTTTGTGCCGACTGATATCTTGGCCGTCATAAACCTTCCTGACCGCCAGGGGTATGATGTTAGTTTTAAGCTGATGTCTGATCTGGACCGGTTCTGGGCCAATTTCACCAGGTTGAGAGATACTGAAGGTTGGGATAAGTTCAGTTTCATCCCCATCTCTAGGCCAGATACAGCTTCTGTCACAATTGTATTTTGGAATGAAGCCGTTCCCCCTCAGGACATAGTCATCTGGCTCAGGAGGCATTGTGACCTCATGTCCGATCTTAGTAAGAACAGGGATGAAGACGGGGTCTGGACCGGTGGGTGGAGGGTCCTGGTGAAGTTGCGTCAGCAGAACAACATAACCCAACATCTGCCCAATTCGTTCTTTATAGGCCGAGAAAAAGGGATCTGCTTCTATGCGGGTCAGCCTCGCCGGTGCTTCAAGTGTGGGAAGGCCGGCCATGTGGCCAGTGTATGCTCCATGGTAAAGTGTAGCCTATGTAATGAAATGGGCCACGTGAGTGCCACATGCCAAAACATTAGGTGTAACCTGTGCGGTAGGATCGGTCACCCCCACAGAGATTGTCCTGATGCCTGGCATAACATCTGTAAAGATAGCCCTGATGAGGACTTGCTGGCAGCGGCTGATGACATACAGGAGGAGGAGGAGGCGCTATTGTCAGGGTCAGTAGTCACGGAGGCGGAGCCTCAACCACATACAGGTGATACCACCCAAGACCAGGCCGAGTCAGGTCCCATTGAGACGACCATGGAGGTTGTCGAGCAGGTTGTACAACCCTCAGTGGTCGTCTCTTCTCCTGCCCGATCATCCAACAATAATAAAAGGAGGAAGAAGGATAAAGCCAGCCGTAAGCCTGAGGGTGAGTGGACCACGGTAGAAAAGCCTACAAAGATGAGAGTAAGTAGTGCAGGCGAGGTCACTGCAACGGGGAATAGATTTAGTGTCCTATCAGAGTCAGACGGAGAAGCAGAACTAGACAGAGAACTCTCACGGATGATGGCGGAGTATGAGGAGGAGCCAGAGGGCGATCCCCCCACTAAGAGGAGACCCCACCGAGATGAGGGGCAGTCCGAATCAGACATGGAAACAGCTGGTCACCAGGACACCTCTGACTCTGACCTATGACAATGGGGCCCATCTCTCTGTTTCTCATATTCCTAGTTGTTCTGATGGCAGGTTTCTATCTTAAAGTTATCTCTAGTAATGTGAATAGCATCCGAGCAAGGAGGACAAGACACGCAGTGTATGAACATCTGAGATATCTTGATGCCGATGTCTATTTCTTACAAGAAACCCGTTTAAATACTTTAGGACTAATACGAGAAGCAGAGAGAGAATGGAAATCTGGCCCGTCCTTCTGGTCTCTGGCTGTGGAACCTTATGCCGGGGTTTCTATACTGTTTAACACCCCTGATGTCACCATACACAGATTCACTGAGGTTCTGATGGGGAGGTGCCTGGTTTTAGAAGTTACCATCCGAGGCAGAAGGCTCCGACTCATTAATATCTATGGTCCACCGCAGTCGGTGATTGAAAGGGCACGTCTGTTTGATGAAGTCAAGCAGTACTTGTTTACATCTGTTCCGGTAGTCATGGCAGGGGACTTCAATGCCACCATGTCATCCAGTGACAGACCTACTGGTAGGCCTCTCACCAGGGACTGCAAGGTCTTAAGCAGAATTATTTCACAGGCTGGTCTGTCTGATGTGTTTACTGAGGGTGGTAGGAAACCAAAATTCACTTACTCCTGCGCTGGTAGATGCAGTCGGATAGACTTAGCTCTGGTCAGTCCCGCTGAGCATGTTAGCGAGAAAAGTGAAAAGACAGTCCCTTATTCTGACCATCTGGCTTTGTATTTTTGCTTGGGCTCCACAAAACGCCCTGATATTGGGAGAGGCCTATGGAAGCTCAATTCCAGCCTCTTGGACGATGACTGTGTCCGGAGTTGTGTCCACTCTCTATTTCAGAACCAGCTTGAGAGAGTGGTGTTTTATGATAACATGGCAGACTGGTGGGAGGATGTCAAGGAGGAGATCAGATCCCTCTTAAGGAGACTGTCAGTTAAGAAGGGGAAGAGTAAATATAGCCAGTATCTCAGGCTGCGGAAAGAATTAGAGTCACTCTATTCGGCGGGCGGGGATAACCAACAGAAGATTGACCGGCTGAAATCTGAGATCAGTCAGTATCAGTACCGCAGGTATACATCCCTGGTTCTTGAACGGGATTATGGGTCCTTAGGGGCTCCGGATCCTTTTGAGAATTGCAGGGAGCGGGTGGCAAATAAATCGGTCACAGGTCTCACTGACTCCCAGGGTGTTTTACAGGAGTCTCGGGAGGGTATCCTGGGGGTGGTGAGAACTTACTATGCTGACTTGTTTCAGAAGAAGGTTTTGGATAGAGAGAAGGTGGCTCAATTCTTGGAGGCAACTCCAGGTCCTGATACTAATGATTTGGACTTTTCTCCTTTGACAGCAGAGTTAACAGTGGAGGAGGTGAAAGAGGCCATAGATAAGTTACATCTGAAGAAGGCACCAGGTCCAGATGGGATTACAGCTGAGTTCTATAAGAAATTCCGAGACCTCTTGGCACCAATTCTCGTGGATGTATACAAAACTAGTCTAGAAAACCACCTGATGCCTCCATCCATGAGAGTGTCCTCCCTGATCCTGCTGTCTAAAGGTAAAGAGCCTAGTGACATCAAGAACTGGAGGCCGATTGCCCTCTTGAATGTCGATAGGAAGATTCTTGCAAAAATTCTGTTCTCTAGATTAGTTTGTTTGTCCCCGGCACTGTTGGCAGGCTCACAGTTTGGCACAGTTAAAGGGCGGAACATCTCTGGAGCAGTTATCTCGATAAGGGAGATGTTTGAGAGATGTAAAGCTCTGAGGTGTGGGAGATATGTTGTGAGTCTTGACCAGGCTAAGGCCTTTGACAGAGTAGACCATGAGTATCTATGGGCGACTTTGACAAAGTACGGTATTCCGGGACAATTTGTGGATTGGCTGAGAACTTTGTACCGCGAGGCGGAGAGCTTTCCTCTGATTAATGGTTGGCAGGGTGATGCTTTCAGGGTTGAGGCAGGGGTGAGACAAGGTTGCCCACTGAGTCCATTACTGTATGTGTTTGCCATAGACCCGTTTCTTAGGTCACTGCAGGAGTGTGATTTTCAGGGGGCGCCGGTCCCCCACTGCTTGCCCCTGAGAGTTGTTGCCTACGCGGATGATGTGACTGTGGTGATATCTGAGCCTCGTGAGGTGGAGATGTTGTCTGCAGCCATCAGAAGTTACTCAGAGGCCTCCGGGTCTCTTGTCAACCTTGAGAAGAGTCAAGCTCTCTGGACGGGTCATACTGGTCCTACATTTGATCTGCCGCAGTTTGCCCAGGCCTCCTCCTATATTAAGATCCTTGGGGTGAAATTCGGGAGGGATGATAATTGCAGACTAAATTGGGAAGAAAAGTTGGAATCCGGAAATGCAAAGGTTCAGCGATGGAAGAACTGGAGGCTGACCTATAGAGAGAGGGTTAAAATGTTGAAGACTTACCTGGTCCCTGTCTTCTTGTACGTCTCTGTTGTCTTTCCTTTGCCAGAATCTTTCTCCACTAGGCTCTTTAGCCTGTTCTTCCAACTTTTGTGGGGGAACAGGTTGAACCCAGTAAAAAGAGGGATAACCTACCTACAGAGGAGAGAGGGTGGGCTGGATATGTTAAATCCAAGGGTGTTTTTTGACTCCATGTTTCTAAAAGTAAATTTTGGTTGCCTGGACTCAGATAACAGCTCCCTGTGGGTAAATAGTATCAGGAATTGGATATTGCCTTTTGCAGAATCCTGGGTGCGAGGCGGCAGCCTTAAGAGGGGTCGATCGACTCGTGACTACCTCCGCCAGTATCTGGACTATGGCATAAGGTGCCTGAAAAAATGGGGTATTGAAAAGACCTATCTGGTGAGTAAGACCAGGAGAGATCTATACACCAGGGTATGTAAGACCTTCTATTGTCTCCAGCCGGCATTGAGGGACTGTACATCTATAACCCTGCAGGATAGTCTGAGGCTCCTCACTGGTCGGAGGCTCCCTGCAAAGTTCTTTGACATTGCCTGGCTATCTCTGCATGGGAAACTTTTTGTAAGAGGCAACCTAAAACATCTCAGTGTGACAGATCGGGCATGTCCATTAGGTTGTCAGCAGGAGGAGACCATGGCACATTTTATATCAGAGTGCGGGGGAGGGCGAAAGATCTGGCAGGAAATATCCCGGAGGCTGAAAATTCCCCGATTACAATCACTCAAATACCCCGAGATCATATATGGCATCCCAACTAATATAGGTGACATTAACCGGGAGACCCTGTATATTATTATTACTGTCATCAAATATTATCACTGGCATACGAGGACCCAGGAGTCCCTACACAGAGAGCCCTTCCGTCATATGACCGCTGTCACATATATCATGTCTGAACTGAGGTGGATAAAGTCTCTGGAGGTCGGAAAAAAGTCTGATAATGTAAAATTGTGGAGAAATGTAAATATCGATTGCTGAATATTCTGATAACACTGCAAATAAGTCTGTTCATTTATTTATGGATTTATTTTTTTTTCCCCCTCTTTATCCTGCCAGCAATGGACTCTTAAGTTAAAGTGATTCTCATTTTTGTTATCTGACAGACATGTCTGATTTATGTTATATTATTATTATTATTATTATTATTATTATTATTATTAGTTATTAATTCTGCTGGAATGTAATGTATTTTTGTTTTTACTAATAAAAATTACCTCCTATGTACAAGAATATAACTACTATAATACTGCTGCTATGTACAAGAATATAACTACTATAATACTGCTCCTATGTACAAGAATAGAACTACTATAATACTACCTCCTATGTACAAGAATATAACTACTATAATACTACTCCTATGTACAAGAATATAACTACTATAATACTACTCCTATGTACAAGAATATAACTACTATAATACTGCTCCTATGTACAAGAATATAACTACTATAATACTACTCCTACGTACAAGAATATAACTACTATAATACTACCTCCTATGTACAAGAATATAACTACTATAATACTACCTCCTATGTACAAGAATATAACTACTATAATACTACTCCTATGTACAAGAATATAACTACTATAATACTACTCCTATGTACAAGAATATAACTACTATAATACTACTCCTATGTACAAGAATATAACTACTATAATACTGCTCCTATGTACAAGAATATAACTACTATAATACTACCTCCTATGTACAAGAATATAACTACTATAATACTACCTCCTATGTACAAGAATATAACTACTATAATACTACCTCCTATGTACAAGAATATAACTACTATAATACTACCTCCTATGTACAAGAATATAACTACTATAATACTACCTCCTATGTACAAGAATATAACTACTATAATACTACTCCTATGTACAAGAATATAACTACTATAATACTACTCCTATGTACAAGAATATAACTACTATAATACTGCTACCATGTACAAGAATATAACTACTATAATACTAGCTCCTATGTACAAGAATATAACTACTATAATACTGCTCCTATGTACAAGAATATAACTACTATAATACTACTCCTATGTACAAGAATATAACTATTATAATACTACTCCTATGTACAAGAATATAACTACTATAATACTACTCCTATGTACAAGAATATAACTACTATAATACTACCTCCTATGTACAAGAATATAACTACTATAATACTGCTACCATGTACAAGAATATAACTACTATAATACTAGCTCCTATGTACAAGAATATAACTACTATAATACTGCTCCTATGTACAAGAATATAACTACTATAATACTACTCCTATGTACAAGAATATAACTATTATAATACTACTCCTATGTACAAGAATATAACTACTATAATACTACTCCTATGTACAAGAATATAACTACTATAATACTACCTCCTATGTACAAGAATATAACTACTATAATACTACTCCTATGTACAAGAATATAACTACTATAATACTACTCCTATGTACAAGAATATAACTACTATAATACTACTCCTATGTACAAGAATATAACTACTATAATACTGCTGCTATGTACAAGAATATACCTACTATAATACTACCTCCTATGTACAAGAATATAACTACTATAATACTACTCCTATGTACAAGAATATAACTACTATAACACTACCTCCTATGTACAAGAATATAACTACTATAATACTAGCTCCTATGTACAAGAATATAACTACTATAATACTACCTCCTATGTACAAGAATATAACTACTATAATACTACTCCTATGTACAAGAATATAACTACTATAATACTACCTCCTATGTACAAGAATATAACTACTATAATACTACCTCCTATGTACAAGAATATAACTACTATAATACTACTCCTATGTACAAGAATATAACTACTATAATACTACTCCTATGTACAAGAATATAACTACTATAACACTACCTCCTATGTACAAGAATATAACTACTATAATACTGCTCCTATGTACAAGAATATAACTACTATAATACTGCTCCTATGTACAAGAATATAACTACTATAATACTACTCCTATGTACAAGAATATAACTACTATAATACTACCTCCTATGTACAAGAATATAACTACTATAATACTACTCCTATATACAAGAATATAACTACTATAATACTGCTCCTATGTACAAGAATATAACTACTATAATACTACTGATATGTACAAGAATATAACTACTATAATACTACTCCTCTGTACAAGAATATAACTACTATAATACTACCTCCTATGTACAAGAATATAACTACTATAATACTACTCCTATGTACAAGAATATAACTACTATAATACTACTCCCATGTTCAAGAATATAACTACTATAATACTAGCTCCTATGTACAAGAATATAACTACTATAATACTGCTCCTATGTACAAGAATATAACTACTATAATACTACTCCTATGTACAAGAATATAACTACTATAATACTACTCCTATGTACAAGAATATAACTACTATAATACTGCTCCTATGTACAAGAATATAACTACTATAATACTACCTCCTATGTACAAGAATATAACTACTATAATACTACTCCTATGTACAAGAATATAACTACTATAATACTACTCCTATGTACAAGAATATAACTACTATAATACTACTCCTATGTACAAGAATATAACTACTATAATACTACTCCTATGTACAAGAATATAACTACTATAATACTACCTCCTATGTACAAGAATATAACTACTATAATACTACTCCTATATACAAGAATATAACTACTATAATACTGCTCCTATGTACAAGAATATAACTACTATAATACTACTGATATGTACAAGAATATAACTACTATAATACTACTCCTCTGTACAAGAATATAACTACTATAATACTACTCCCATGTTCAAGAATATAACTACTATAATACTAGCTCCTATGTACAAGAATATAACTACTATAATACTGCTCCTATGTACAAGAATATAACTACTATAATACTACTCCTATGTACAAGAATATAACTACTATAATACTACTCCTATGTACAAGAATATAACTACTATAATACTGCTCCTATGTACAAGAATATAACTACTATAATACTACCTCCTATGTACAAGAATATAACTACTATAATACTACTCCTATGTACAAGAATATAACTACTATAATACTACTCCTATGTACAAGAATATAACTACTATAATACTACTCCTATGTACAAGAATATAACTACTATAATACTGCTACCATGTACAAGAATATAACTACTATAATACTAGCTCCTATGTACAAGAATATAACTACTATAATACTGCTCCTATGTACAAGAATATAACTACTATAATACTACTCCTATGTACAAGAATATAACTACTATAATACTACTCCTATGTACAAGAATATAACTACTATAATACTGCTCCTGTGTACAAGAATATAACTACTATAATACTGCTCCTGTGTACAAGAATATAACTACTATAATACTACTCCTATGTACAAGAATATAACTACTATAATACTACCTCCTATGTACAAGAATATAACTACTATAATACTGCTCCTATGTACAAGAATATAACTACTATAATACTACCTCCTATGTACAAGAATATAACTACTATAATACTACTCCTATGTACAAGAATATAACTACTATAATACTACTCCTATGTACAAGAATATAACTACTATAATACTACTCCTATGTACAAGAATATAACTACTATAATACTGCTACCATGTACAAGAATATAACTACTATAATACTAGCTCCTATGTACAAGAATATAACTACTATAATACTGCTCCTATGTACAAGAATATAACTACTATAATACTACTCCTATGTACAAGAATATAACTACTATAATACTACTCCTATGTACAAGAATATAACTACTATAATACTGCTCCTGTGTACAAGAATATAACTACTATAATACTGCTCCTGTGTACAAGAATATAACTACTATAATACTACTCCTATGTACAAGAATATAACTACTATAATACTACCTCCTATGTACAAGAATATAACTACTATAATACTGCTCCTATGTACAAGAATATAACTACTATAATACTACCTTCTATGTACAAGAATATAACTACTATAATACTTCTCATATGTACAAGAATATAACTACTATAATACTACCTCCTATGTACAAGAATATAACTACTATAATACTACTCCTATGTACAAGAATATAACTACTATACTACTACCTCCTATGTACAAGAATATAACTACTATAATACTGCTCCTATGTACAAGAATATAACTACTATAATACTGCTCCTATGTACAAGAATATAACTACTATAATACTACCTCCTATGTACAAGAATATAACTACTATAATACCTTCTATGTACAAGAATATAACTACTATAATACTACTCCTATGTACAAGAATATAACTACTATAATACTACTTCTATGTACAAGAATATAACTACTATAATACTGCTCCTATGTACAAGAATATAACTACTATAATACTACCTCCTATGTACAAGAATATAACTACTATAATACTGCTCCTATGTACAAGAATATAACTACTATAATACTACTCCTATGTACAAGAATATAACTACTATAATACCTTCTATGTACAAGAATATAACTACTATAATACTACTCCTATGTACAAGAATATAACTACTATAATACTACTTCTATGTACAAGAATATAACTACTATAATACTGCTCCTATGTACAAGAATATAACTACTATAATACTACACCTATGTACAAGAATATAACTACTATAATACTACTCCTATGTACAAGAATATAACTACTATAATACTACCTCCTATGTACAAGAATATAACTACTATAATACTGCTCCTATGTACAAGAATATAACTTCTATAATACTGCCTGTACATTCATAGGTATAGTCCCTATAGTACTATATAGGTGTTTGTGTACAATAGTGCTGTATACTGTATAATAGTTAGTTCTGTTAGTTTTCTGTACTGATGTTTCTCCAGTCAGTAATATTCTGCTTGCAGGTGTTAGTAACGTTACGCTATATCTTTTGCACTTCCCCTTTAAGGTACTATCTTTTCTGCTGCCATTGACAGATATGTCTGATTCTTAGTTTCGGGGCTCGGGAAGGGGGGGTGAATTATTTCCGTCTCATATATATTCTGCCCAGACGCGGCTTTTTTCTTATTTCACTGCAGATACTTAGAATTACAGCCGGTAAATGCCAGGTTTTATGCGTCGCCGCCACCAATCTCTTCAAGGTTAGCTCGCTGGTATTTAAAATCACAAACAGACATCTGAGCCGCCATTAAGCAGAGTCCTGACGCTCCCGATAAAGGCGCACGGACAGATTTTCTCGGGCACCCAATCAAAAACAGAGAAATAACTCATTTTAATGTGGAGCCATAAACGAGACATCGAGGACCCCTCCTGCCGTACACCGCCAGGTTACACCAAGAACGCACGTCTTGCTTCATTCTTAAAGGGTATGTGACGATAGGGACTCTCATTATTGGGATTATGAGGCTTTAGGATAAAAAGGTTTGGCCCTAAGAGCCTGTGGATGTAGCAGATCTTAGAGGGGCACTTAAAGGGACGCTACCCTTACCTTGGAGCAATTTTAGAGATGAATACAAAGTGATAAAGGAAACCATTCTATAACTAAATATGGAGGCGCGAACTTAAAGGGATCCCATCTGCTCTGCTTGACCTTAGTTTAAAGGGGTTTTCCAGGCTGGAGAACATTTTTGATACTGATGACCTATCCTTATATATGAGAATTGGAGCAGAGCAGTAGTGCTGCGGTGCTGCCGCTATACAGTGGACGGAGTCTTCTGCGTCCATCTCTATAGGTCCGTGTAGTTGATGCAGGTGTCAGACGTAACTGATCTAGTATCAAAGTTTCTCCCAACCTGGGAAACTCCTTTAGGCCAATGCCCCATGTTATGGAAACGCAGCTTTTTTGTTGCAGATTTTTGGATTGAGGAGAAGGGAGAAGTATAAGAGCTTTAGATATTTCCCATTCCTTTAGTAAGTATTCTTGGCTTTGGCTGAAATAATGCAACTAAATCTGCAATGACAAAAGAAACTGCGTTTCTGCAACGTTCGGCCTCAGTCTAAAGCAGGTCATTACTGTTTCCTATGTGACAATGCCATGTCTGGTCCTGGCCTTAAAGGATTTTCCAGGCTGGTCGCAGAGGCCACCTGGAAAAATTGATCAAAGTATTGAACCCCAATGATCTAATACTCATCATGGGGACCAACCTGGAAAACCCCTTGAATCAGATCCTGTTTCCTAACTGGTAGCTATGTGACTAGGCCATGTGTGGTCCTGGCCTTAAGGGGTTTGCCAGGCTGGGCGTAGAGGCCACCTGGAACAATTAATCCAAGCGACGGACCGCAATGATCTAATACTGGTCATGGGACCCAACCTGGAAAACCCCTTGAAACAGACCCTGTTTCCTAACTGGTAGCTATGTTACTATGCCATGTCTCATCCTGGCCTTAAGGACCTGGGACAGTTGAGCCAAGTATCAGACCTAGATAAGCTAATACTGATCATTGGGACTAACCTGGAAAACCCCTTTAAGCAGGTCCTTACTGTTTCCTAACTGATAGCTATGTAACTAGGCCATGTGTGGTCCTGGCCTTAAGGGGTTTGCCAGGCTGGGCGTAGACGCCACCCAGAACATTTGATCCAAGTGATGGACCGCAATGATCTAATACTGGTCCTTACTTAAAAGCAGGTCCTTACTGTATGCTAACCGGTAGCGCCTGACACTGCACAAGTCAACATCCCCTTTAAATTTCATTCCCGTCATAAAAGCTATTAGTTTTGTTTTATTACCAAGTTTCCGCCAAGTAATTGTAAAGACAAAACCAATTCACCTCCAGCCCTTCCCTTCATTAACATCACAGCGAACTTCATCTCTCCTTTATTTTCCTCCTTTCTCTCGGGATTTATAACAAGAAACAAAACAAAGTACACGATTTTTCTGATCTGGCGCTTTTTGTAAGGAGGCTTTGATGTTCGGATAAAGGGATTATGGTTGAGTTTAATTATAACCATGAACATCTTTTTGATTATTGTTAGATGTAGTTTGCTATTAATTTGCATATTTCCAATTCGTGGCTGTCAGTCATCGGCGGTACGAGACCCGGTGCTCCGGGAACATCCGACGCTTCCGACGACTGTTTGGATACAAAGAAACCTTGAAATGTAATCAGAGAATATATTGCTTTGTCACCGGATGTAAAGTTGATTGAACGAGAGTAAAGGAAATGCCTCGTGTGTCAGAGGAATAAAAAAATAAACAGCAAATATGAAGGCGGTGAATGGCGTTTTAATATTCTCCGTAAGACGTGATTCGTGGCGACACCGAGGAAAGACATGGAAGGCAAACAACGGGATAAGAAATGATTATCTCCCATAGGTTGCGCTCTACGGGTCCTGCGTCGCTTACTTAACCCCTTAAGGACGCAGGCGACTTTTTCATATTTTCCAAAATTCACTTTTTGAACTTTTCCGCTTTTTCGGACGGATCGTTACGATGATGGCCGTACCAGGTGTCTATTGGTTTTATTAGGTTTGCCGCTGTATCCATAGATGGCTGTAACTTTGTTATACTTTGTTGCCATCTCAGGACTCTTTTCTTTGCAGGACAAGCTTTAGTTTTTATCGGTAACATCTTCTGCTGTGTCCAACTTTTTGGTGACTTGTTATTGTTGGGAGGTTGGAGGAGGCCGGTGACAAATATACATTACTGTGCGCATTGTAGTGTATATCAGTATATGGTTCTAGTACAAGGCAGATAGGGGGCCAATGATTTGTCTCTGGGGCCACTTAAGATCCCATAATTTTATCATCAAAGAAGTGGATACTTGTCCTCCCGATCCTCCATTATGTCATCAGGTCATCCTCACTGCTAATGCATATATCAGTACCCAATGTGAGACTGGGTCACTATTGGCCAAGCCCTTCTTATTCTTATTTTACTCAAACCTTTGTCCCTTGGGTATTCATGTTTAACTAGAACACCCCTTTAAGACTGTCTGGTGCAAACAAGGAGCCACATAGGAGAACAGAAATGATGATCTGATAACATCTATGTCCAGTCCATGGGAACGAAGCTGCAGCCCATTATACGGGGCGCCAAGTCAACTGCTTCTGGCTCTGTGCACTGTACAGCACGGGGACCACAGGTCGCCCCCAACCAATCAGATATTATGTCCTATGCTAAGAATAGGTCATAGGACAAAAATAACTGAAGAGACCTTTAGGATAGACCAATTGGAATGGTAATTATGTTGTAGATCTGGCGATACCTAGAGTCAGACAGGGCAGGATGGGCATTACATTGTCCTACGGCTTCCATGTGTCTTGCTGTGTTGGCCTTGCTGGTGACTTTGTGACAAGATCTCTCAGCAAAGACTGATCTTTACCTTAACTCACCTCTCTGGGGCTCCCTCATAGCTCCAGGTGTACGGCCACTTCTGTGATGTCACGGGCCTTAAGGGAATCATTGAGGGAATCATTGAGACCTGTGGTTGATACAAGTGTCACGAGGTCAGCATGTCCACGGGACTCAGTTACAGGACTCGGGGTCCTCTGGTGCCCATGATTTCAAAGAGGCCAGAAGAGGAGCCCAGGAAAGGTGAAGGAAAGTGAATATCATCTTCCTAGATACTTCCCATTCCTTTTGTCGCCATTCTTGGCTTTGACTCGAAAAACTACAGCAAAATCTGCAACAAAAAAAGTTGCATTTGGGCCTCAGCCTAACGATGACTTTTGGGTGGTGAACCCCCAAAATCTCAGGTTTGGTGGAACCCAAGATTCTTGATAAATCTGGCTTGTTACACCCACTTTGCTCATCTCTAATTTGGACCGCCAACAATTTTAGTGGTGACTAGGGTTGAGCCGATCTTGAGATTTCAGGATCGATTTTAAAATTTGATTTCCGATCATTTTCCAGCCGATCACGATCGCTCAACCCTAATCAATGCTTCTCCATGGGAAAAAGTCACTTTTAGGGTTGAGACGATCTTGAGATTTCAAAATTCGATTTCCGATCATTTTCCAGCCGATACCAATAGTGAAATTTGCTCAGTCACCGATCGGGACTCGATCGTTCCCAATCCCGATCGCTCAACCCTAGTGGTGACCTATCCTAAGAAGATGGGAATAATCCTGTAAGAGTAATGTAACGGTGTAGTGTAGACGACTCTACCCATCAATCATCCGCACCCGACGCTGCGAGCAATAGACGACTACATTATTCCTATTTCCGAGAAAGTTAAACATTGTATTTCTGTTTAGTATTAAGAAATAATTTGGCGCCTGGCGGAGGCTCACATGGGCCCTGACACTTCTGCATGCCGAGAAAAGAGGAATTAAGTTGCTAATATTAATTATGTTTTCCTCCTCCTGTGTGTATTGAGGCCGAGCGGTAACATTCGGGGATTTCTACGCGGCTGCTTTTTCTTTCATTCAAGACTTTCACTTGTACAAGAGTAAAATAAATCACATGGAAATGAATAGAAGCGATTTCCTCCGTTTGTGACTCAGTTATCCAAGTGATAAATTAAAATATCTGAACTTTGTAACAGAAAATAAATGAAACTAACACCGAGAAGGCGACGGGGGCCATCTTGGGACCCTCCGAGCAATAGTTACAGATGAGAAGTAATCGGCTATTGAAAGTGGAGCTTCAGCTCCTGAAAATCACAAAGAGCAACTTCTCAAATATTCTGAGTAGAGGGAGCGAACCCCACGAGATTCACAAGGTTTGACCCCTTGTTGGAACCAGAAGTGCTATGATTATATGGGGTCTCTTCAGACTCCAGATTAGGGTTGAGCAATCGGGATTGGAAAAGATCGCGTTCCGATCGGCGATTAAGCAAATTGCACAATCGCAATTGAAATTGCGATCCTGATCTTTTTAGGAGGGATCGAGGTCTCACGTTAGTTCCCACAATGCTCGGCTACTGGCCAATCCTTGTGGGAAAAGTTAACATTAGGGTTGAGCAATCGGGATCAGAAAAGATCGAGTTCTAATCGTCAATCGAGCAAATTTCACAATCGCAAAAATAAAAAATCGGATTTTAAAAACGATCCTGAAATCTCAAGATCGGCTCAACCTTACTCCAGATTATAATAGGTGGAGATCCAGAGTCCTCCTCTTCTGGGCTTCCATGTGGTCCTCTTTGGTTGTCCTCCAGCCACTCCTGGTGGCCCTGAGGGACCACTAAGACCTCTGATTTGGTCTCTCCGATCACTTGGAGCGCTCTCATGTCATGGCACTTTATCTCCAGCATTGTGATGTTGACGTGCCCCATGTGGCCTTTGTGGCCCAATCTCAGGTCTCAGACATCCCCTAGGGCTTATGATTCCACCATAAAGGCCAGAAGATGGATGAAGAAGACTCTGTTGGAACCCAGGAGAGGTGAGTAATTCCGCAACTATACTAGGGATTCGAAGGTGGTGAATACCCAAAAGGTTTAGGTTCACTGGAAGTGAAGTAGAATCTGGTTCATTCCAAACTGGTTCCGTCAACTCTAATTCTGTTCTACTTTATACAGATCATATATGACAGCCTTACATGACCGGTGACCTCGTAGGACCTGCAGCCCCTGCTGGTTCAGGATCTGTATAGATCAGATTAGTTGTTATGTTCTGAGATCTGAAGCCAGAAGAGAGAGCAGGAACATAAGAAAATGCTATATACAGACGCTGAACCGGCGGGGCCACGGAGGCAAGTGAGGTCAGTGCACACAGAGATTGATGTGTCTGCTATCAAAGTGCAACCGGCTGGAGATGACTGATCACCCCGGACGTCAGGCCGGAGAACCTTCACTGGAAACCACATACAGATGGAGAATTTGCCAAATGAATATTCGGGCTGTAAATGAGAGTCGCGTAGAATGAAATTTCATTAGTTCATTTTGCTAATGTCACCTTAGTTTGTTCCTTATATACATCACTGTGCAGAAGTTTTAGACACAAGCTGTAAACAATGGTTTCAGAAATAAAAGGGTTAATACTTTATTTTTTTGTCAATAAGCAAAATGAAGTGAATGAAGAAAAGAGAAATGTAAATCCCATCAATATTTGGTGTGACCTTTGCACTTTGAAGGAGAGGTCCTAAGGAGGGGGGAGGGGGGGGTGATGATATGGCCCCATAGATATAGCCCTGATCTCAAAATAATCCAGTCTGTCTGCGATAACATGAAGAGGAAGACAGATTGGAGCCGGCAACATCCACAGTAGATCTGGGCTTAGTTCTCCAAAACGGCGGCAGAAACAACCTCCCTGCCCAGGTCTGCCAAATACTGTCTGCAAGTACCAAGAGGAAGGCAAAGGGCAAAGGTCACACCGAATATTGAAGGGATTTCTCTTTTCTTTATTCAATTTGTGTTTTATTTTTAACTATTAAAGGGTGTCTATCCCCGAAACAGCATATCACCCCAGTCCTGCAGATAGATAGGTTACTGTCACCAGAACCAGCATATCACCCCAGCACTGCAGATAGATAGGTTACTGTCACCAGAACCAGCATATCACCCCAGTCCTGCATATAGATAGGTTACTATCACCAGAACCAGCATATCACCCCAGCCCTGCAGATAGATAGGTTACTGTCACCAGAACCAGCATATCACCCCAGCCCTGCAGATAGAGTTTTCAATGAAATGGAAAGACGGCGCTCTCAGGTCACAACAGGATTTTATTCAAAAAGACAATGATGCACAACGCTAAAAAATCGCCGCGTTTCGGGCACACCTGCCCTTTCTCAAGTGCGTAACTTCACACAAAGCTCGGTCAGTCTGGAAGATGTATATAAATTGTATACATCTTCCAGACTGACCGAGCTTTGTGTGAAGTTACGCACTTGAGAAAGGGCAGGTGTGCCCGAAACGCGGCGATTTTTTAGCGTTGTGCATCATTGTCTTTTTGAATAAAATCCTGTTGTGACCTGAGAGCGCCGTCTTTCCATTTCATTGAAAACTCTATCTTCCCTGGCCTTGGCCGGTGTCCATCAGACGTGCTGCCTCCTCCACCTGACGGTAAACCCCAAACGTAGTTGTGAGCGATTGTCACAACCTCATCAGGTGAGAGGCCATTTGGTCCTTTTAAATCTTCTGGTTATTTCCACCAAAATTTATCAGACATTCTACACTATATAGTGTGCTCGGTGTCTCTTTTGTTTTTTATTCCAGCCCTGCAGATAGATAGGTTACTGTCACCAGAACCAGCATGTCACCCCAGTCCTGCAGATAGATAGGTTACTGTCACCAGAACCAGCATATCACCCCAGTCCTGCAGATAGATAGGTTACTGTCACCAGACCCAGCATATCACCCCAGCCCTGCAGATAGATAGGTTACTGTCACCAGAACCAGCATATCACCCCAGCCCTGCAGATAGATAGGTTACTGTCACCAGAACCATCATATCACCCCAGCCCTGCAGATAGATAGGTTACTGTCACCAGAACCAGCATATCACCCCAGCCCTGCAGATAGATAGGTTACTATCACCAGAACCAGCATATCACCCCAGCCCTGCAGATAGATAGGTTACTGTCACCAGAACCCGCATATCACCCCAGTCCTGCAGATAGATAGGTTACTATCACCAGAACCAGCATATCACCCCAGCCCTGGAGATAGATAGGTTACTGTCACCAGAACCAGCATATCACCCCAGCCCTGGAGATAGATAGGTTACTGTCACCAGAACCAGCATATCACCCCAGCCCTGCAGATAGATAGGTTACTATCACCAGAACCAGCATATCACCCCAGCCCTGCAGATAGATAGGTTACTGTCACCAGAACCCGCATATCACCCCAGTCCTGCAGATAGATAGGTTACTATCACCAGAACCAGCATATCACCCCAGCCCTGGAGATAGATAGGTTACTGTCACCAGAACCAGCATGTCACCCCAGTCCTGCAGATAGATAGGTTACTGTCACCAGAACCAGCATATCACCCCAGCCCTGCAGATAGATAGGTTACTGTCACCAGAACCAGAAGATCACCCCAGCCCTGCAGATAGATAGATTACTGTCACCAGAACCAGCATATCACCCCAGTCCTGCAGATAGATAGGTTACTGTCACCAGAACCAGCATATCACCCCAGCCCTGCAGATAGAAAGGTTACTGTCACCAGACCCAGCATATCACCCCAGTCCTGCAGATAGATAGGTTACTGTCACCAGAACCAGCATATCACCCCAGCCCTGCAGATAGATAGGTTACTGTCACCAGAACCAGCATATCACCCCAGCCCTGCAGATAGATAGGTTAGTGTCACCAGAACCAGTATATCACCCCAGCCCTGCAGATAGATAGGTTACTGTCACCAGAGCCAGCATATCACCCCAGCCCTGCAGATAGATAGGTTACTGTCACCAGAACCAGCATATCACCCCAGTCCTGCAGATAGATAGGTTACTGTCACCAGAACCAGCATATCACCCCAGCCCTGGAGATAGATAGGTTACTGTCACCAGAACCAGCATATCACCCCAGCCCTGCAGATAGATAGGTTACTGTCACCAGAACCCGCATATCACCCCAGTCCTGCAGATAGATAGGTTACTGTCACCAGAACCAGCATATCACCCCAGTCCTGCAGATAGATAGGTTACTGTCACCAGAACCAGCATATCACCCCAGCCCTGCAGATAGATAGGTTACTGTCACCAGAACCCGCATATCACCCCAGTCCTGCAGATAGATAGGTTACTGTCACCAGAACCAGCATATCACCCCAGCCCTGGAGATAGATAGGTTACTGTCACCAGAACCAGCATATCACCCCAGCCCTGGAGATAGATAGGTTACTGTCACCAGAACCAGCATGTCACCCCAGTCCTGCAGATAGATAGGTTACTGTCACCAGAACCAGCATATCACCCCAGTCCTGCAGATAGATAGGTTACTGTCACCAGAACCAGCATATCACCCCAGCGCTGCAGATAGATAGGTTACTGTCACCAGAACCAGCATATCACCCCAGCCCTGCAGATAGATAGGTTAGTGTCACCAGAACCAGTATATCACCCCAGTCCTGCAGATAGATAGGTTACTGTCACCAGAACCAGCATATCACCCCAGTCCTGCAGATAGATAGGTTACTGTCACCAGAACCAGCATATCACCCCAGCCCTGCAGATAGAAAGGTTACTGTCACCAGACCCAGCATATCACCCCAGCCCTGCAGATAGATAGGTTACTGTCACCAGAACCAGCATATCACCCCAGCCCTGCAGATAGATAGGTTACTGTCACCAGAACCATCATATCACCCCAGCCCTGCAGATAGATAGGTTACTGTCACCAGAACCAGCATATCACCCCAGCCCTGCAGATAGATAGGTTACTATCACCAGAACCAGCATATCACCCCAGCCCTGCAGATAGATAGGTTACTGTCACCAGAACCCGCATATCACCCCAGTCCTGCAGATAGATAGGTTACTATCACCAGAACCAGCATATCACCCCAGCCCTGGAGATAGATAGGTTACTGTCACCAGAACCAGCATATCACCCCAGCCCTGGAGATAGATAGGTTACTGTCACCAGAACCAGCATATCACCCCAGCCCTGCAGATAGATAGGTTACTATCACCAGAACCAGCATATCACCCCAGCCCTGCAGATAGATAGGTTACTGTCACCAGAACCCGCATATCACCCCAGTCCTGCAGATAGATAGGTTACTATCACCAGAACCAGCATATCACCCCAGCCCTGGAGATAGATAGGTTACTGTCACCAGAACCAGCATGTCACCCCAGTCCTGCAGATAGATAGGTTACTGTCACCAGAACCAGCATATCACCCCAGCCCTGCAGATAGATAGGTTACTGTCACCAGAACCAGAAGATCACCCCAGCCCTGCAGATAGATAGATTACTGTCACCAGAACCAGCATATCACCTCAGTCCTGCAGATAGATAGGTTACTGTCACCAGAACCAGCATATCACCCCAGCCCTGCAGATAGAAAGGTTACTGTCACCAGACCCAGCATATCACCCCAGTCCTGCAGATAGATAGGTTACTGTCACCAGAACCAGCATATCACCCCAGCCCTGCAGATAGATAGGTTACTGTCACCAGAACCAGCATATCACCCCAGCCCTGCAGATAGATAGGTTAGTGTCACCAGAACCAGTATATCACCCCAGCCCTGCAGATAGATAGGTTACTGTCACCAGAGCCAGCATATCACCCCAGCCCTGCAGATAGATAGGTTACTGTCACCAGAACCAGCATATCACCCCAGTCCTGCAGATAGATAGGTTACTGTCACCAGAACCAGCATATCACCCCAGCCCTGGAGATAGATAGGTTACTGTCACCAGAACCAGCATATCACCCCAGCCCTGCAGATAGATAGGTTACTGTCACCAGAACCCGCATATCACCCCAGTCCTGCAGATAGATAGGTTACTGTCACCAGAACCAGCATATCACCCCAGTCCTGCAGATAGATAGGTTACTGTCACCAGAACCAGCATATCACCCCAGCCCTGCAGATAGATAGGTTACTGTCACCAGAACCCGCATATCACCCCAGTCCTGCAGATAGATAGGTTACTGTCACCAGAACCAGCATATCACCCCAGCCCTGGAGATAGATAGGTTACTGTCACCAGAACCAGCATATCACCCCAGCCCTGGAGATAGATAGGTTACTGTCACCAGAACCAGCATGTCACCCCAGTCCTGCAGATAGATAGGTTACTGTCACCAGAACCAGCATATCACCCCAGTCCTGCAGATAGATAGGTTACTGTCACCAGAACCAGCATATCACCCCAGCGCTGCAGATAGATAGGTTACTGTCACCAGAACCAGCATATCACCCCAGCCCTGCAGATAGATAGGTTAGTGTCACCAGAACCAGTATATCACCCCAGTCCTGCAGATAGATAGGTTACTGTCACCAGAACCAGCATATCACCCCAGTCCTGCAGATAGATAGGTTACTGTCACCAGAACCAGCATATCACCCCAGCCCTGCAGATAGAAAGGTTACTGTCACCAGACCCAGCATATCACCCCAGTCCTGCAGATAGATAGGTTACTGTCACCAGAACCAGCATATCACCCCAGTCCTGCAGATAGATAGGTTACTGTCACCAGAACCAGCATATCACCCCAGCCCTGCAGATAGATAGGTTACTGTCACCAGAACCAGCAGATCACCCCAGCCCTGCAGATAGATAGATTACTGTCACCAGAACCAGCATATCACCCCAGTCCTGCAGATAGATAGGTTACTGTCACCAGAACCAGCATATCACCCCAGCCCTGCAGATAGAAAGGTTACTGTCACCAGACCCAGCATATCACCCCAGTCCTGCAGATAGATAGGTTACTGTCACCAGAACCAGCATATCACCCCAGCCCTGCAGATAGATAGGTTACTGTCACCAGAACCAGCATATCACCCCAGCCCTGCAGATAGATAGGTTAGTGTCACCAGAACCAGTATATCACCCCAGCCCTGCAGATAGATAGGTTACTGTCACCAGAACCAGCAGATCACCCCAGCCCTGCAGATAGATAGGTTAGTGTCACCAGAATCAGCATATCACCCCAGTCCTGCAGATAGATAAGTTAGTGTCAACAGACTCAGCATATCACTCCAGCCCTGCAGATAGATAGGTTACTGTCACCAGAACCAGCATGTCACCCCAGTCCTGCAGATAGATAGGTTACTGTCACCAGAACCAGCATATCACCCCAGTCCTGCAGATAGATAGGTTACTGTCACCAGACCCAGCATATCACCCCAGTCCTGCAGATAGATAGGTTACTGTCACCAGAACCAGCATATCACCCCAGCCCTGCAGATAGAAAGGTTACTGTCACCAGACCCAGCATATCACCCCAGTCCTGCAGATAGATAGGTTACTGTCACCAGAACCAGCATATCACCCCAGCCCTGCAGATAGATAGGTTACTGTCACCAGAACCAGCATATCACCCCAGCCCTGCAGATAGATAGGTTAGTGTCACCAGAACCAGCATATCACCCCAGCCCTGCAGATAGATAGGTTACTGTCACCAGACCCAGCATATCACCCCAGTCCAGAAGATAGATAGGTTACTGTCACCAGAACCAGCATATCACCCCAGCCCTGGAGATAGATAGGTTACTGTCACCAGAACCAGCATATCACCCCAGCCCTGCAGATAGATAGGTTACTGTCACCAGACCCAGCATATCACCCCAGTCCAGCAGATAGATAGGTTACTGTCACCAGAACCAGCATATCACCCCAGCCCTGGAGATAGATAGGTTACTGTCACCAGAACCAGCATATCACCCCAGCCCTTCAGATAGATAGGTTACTGTCACCAGACCCAGCATATCACCCCAGCCCTGCAGATAGATAGGTTACTGTCACCAGAACCAGCATATCACCCCAACCCTGCAGATAGATAGGTTAGTTTCACCAGAACCAGCATATCACCCCAGCCCTGCAGATAGATAGGTTACTGTCACCAGAACCCGCATATCACCCCAGCCCTGCAGATGGATAGATTACTGTCACCAGACCACAGCATATCACCCCAGCCCTGCAGATAGATAGGTTACTGTCACCAGAACCAGCATATCACCCCAGCCCTGCAGATAGATAGGTTACTGTCACCAGAACCAGCATATCACCCCAGCCCTGCAGATAGATAGGTTAGTGTCACCAGAATAAGTATATCACCCCAGTCCTGCAGATAGATAGGTTAGTGTCACCAGACCCAGCATATCACTCCAGCCCTGCAGATAGATAGGTTACTGTCACCAGAACCAGCATATCACCCCAACCCTGCAGATAGATAGGTTACTGTCACCAGAACCAGCATATCACCCCAGCCCTGCAGATAGATAGGTCACTGTTACCAGACCCAGTATATCACTCCCAGCCCTGCAGATAGATAGGTTAGTGTCACCAGAACCAGCATATCACCCCAGCCCTGCAGATACATAGGTTACTGTCACCAGAACCAGCATATCACCCCAGCCCTGCAGATAGATAGGTTACTGTCACCAGAACCAGCATATCACCCCAGACCTGCAGATAGATAGGTTACTGTCACCAGAACAAGCATATCACCCCAGTCCTGCAGATAGATAGGTTACTGTCACCAGAACCAGCATATCACCCCAGCCCTGCAGATAGATAGGTTACTGTCACCAGAACCAGCATATCACCCCAGTCCTGCAGATAGATAGGTTACTGTCACCAGAACCAGCATATCACCCCAGCCCTGGAGATAGATAGGTTACTGTCACCAGAACCAGCATATCACCCCAGCCCTGCAGATAGATAGGTTACTGTCACCAGACCCAGCATATCACCCCAGTCCAGCAGATAGATAGGTTACTGTCACCAGAACCAGCATATCACCCCAGCCCTGGAGATAGATAGGTTACTGTCACCAGAACCAGCATATCACCCCAGCCCTGCAGATAGATAGGTTACTGTCACCAGACCCAGCATATCACCCCAGCCCTACAGATAGATAGGTTACTGTCACCAGAACCAGCATATCACCCCAACCCTGCAGATAGATAGGTTAGTTTCACCAGAACCAGCATATCACCCCAGCCCTGCAGATAGATAGGTTACTGTCACCAGAACCAGCATATCACCCCAACCCTGCAGATAGATAGGTTAGTTTCACCAGAACCAGCATATCACCGCAGCACTGCAGATAGATAGGTTACTGTCACCAGAACCAGCATATCACCCCAGCCCTGCAGATAGATAGGTTACTGTCACCAGAACCAGCATATCACCCCAGCCCTGCAGATAGATAGGTTACTATCACCAGAACCAGCATATCACCCCAGCCCTGCAGATAGATAGGTTACTGTCACCAGACCCAGCATATCACCCCAGCCCTGCAGATAGATAGGTTACTGTCACCAGAACCAGCATATCACCCCAACCCTGCAGATAGATAGGTTAGTTTCACCAGAACCAGCATATCACCGCAGCACTGCAGATAGATAGGTTACTGTCACCAGAACCAGCATATCACCCCAGCCCTGGAGATAGATAGGTTACTGTCACCAGAACCAGCATATCACCCCAGCCCTGCAGATAGATAGGTTACTATCACCAGAACCAGCATATCACCCCAGCCCTGCAGATAGATAGGTTACTGTCACCAGAACCCGCATATCACCCCAGTCCTGCAGATAGATAGGTTACTATCACCAGAACCAGCATATCACCCCAGCCCTGGAGATAGATAGGTTACTGTCACCAGAACCAGCATATCACCCCAGCCCTGGAGATAGATAGGTTACTGTCACCAGAACCAGCATATCACCCCAGCCCTGCAGATAGATAGGTTACTATCACCAGAACCAGCATATCACCCCAGCCCTGGAGATAGATAGGTTACTGTCACCAGAACCAGCATGTCACCCCAGTCCTGCAGATAGATAGGTTACTGTCACCAGACCCAGCATATCACCCCAGTCCAGCAGATAGATAGGTTACTGTCACCAGAACCAGCATATCACCCCAGCCCTGGAGATAGATAGGTTACTGTCACCAGAACCAGCATATCACCCCAGCCCTGCAGATAGATAGGTTACTGTCACCAGACCCAGCATATCACCCCAGCCCTGCAGATAGATAGGTTACTGTCACCAGAACCAGCATATCACCCCAACCCTGCAGATAGATAGGTTAGTTTCACCAGAACCAGCATATCACCCCAGCCCTGCAGATAGATAGGTTACTGTCACCAGAACCAGCATATCACCCCAACCCTGCAGATAGATAGGTTAGTTTCACCAGAACCAGCATATCACCGCAGCACTGCAGATAGATAGGTTACTGTCACCAGAACCAGCATATCACCCCAGCCCTGCAGATAGATAGGTTACTGTCACCAGAACCAGCATATCACCCCAGCCCTGCAGATAGATAGGTTACTATCACCAGAACCAGCATATCACCCCAGCCCTGCAGATAGATAAGTTACTGTCACCAGACCCAGCATATCACCCCAGCCCTGCAGATAGATAGGTTACTGTCACCAGAACCAGCATATCACCCCAACCCTGCAGATAGATAGGTTAGTTTCACCAGAACCAGCATATCACCGCAGCACTGCAGATAGATAGGTTACTGTCACCAGAACCAGCATATCACCCCAGCCCTGGAGATAGATAGGTTACTGTCACCAGAACCAGCATATCACCCCAGCCCTGCAGATAGATAGGTTACTATCACCAGAACCAGCATATCACCCCAGCCCTGCAGATAGATAGGTTACTGTCACCAGAACCCGCATATCACCCCAGTCCTGCAGATAGATAGGTTACTATCACCAGAACCAGCATATCACCCCAGCCCTGGAGATAGATAGGTTACTGTCACCAGAACCAGCATATCACCCCAGCCCTGGAGATAGATAGGTTACTGTCACCAGAACCAGCATATCACCCCAGCCCTGCAGATAGATAGGTTACTATCACCAGAACCAGCATATCACCCCAGCCCTGGAGATAGATAGGTTACTGTCACCAGAACCAGCATGTCACCCCAGTCCTGCAGATAGATAGGTTACTGTCACCAGAACCAGCATATCACCCCAGTCCTGCAGATAGATAGGTTACTGTCACCAGAACCAGCATATCACCCCAGCGCTGCAGATAGATAGGTTACTGTCACCAGAACCAGCATATCACCCCAGCCCTGCAGATAGATAGGTTAGTGTCACCAGAACCAGTATATCACCCCAGTCCTGCAGATAGATAGGTTACTGTCACCAGAACCAGCATATCACCCCAGTCCTGCAGATAGATAGGTTACTGTCACCAGAACCAGCATATCACCCCAGCCCTGCAGATAGAAAGGTTACTGTCACCAGACCCAGCATATCACCCCAGTCCTGCAGATAGATAGGTTACTGTCACCAGAACCAGCATATCACCCCAGTCCTGCAGATAGATAGGTTACTGTCACCAGAACCAGCATATCACCCCGGCCCTGCAGATAGATAGGTTACTGTCACCAGAACCAGCAGATCACCCCAGCCCTGCAGATAGATAGATTACTGTCACCAGAACCAGCATATCACCCCAGTCCTGCAGATAGATAGGTTACTGTCACCAGAACCAGCATATCACCCCAGCCCTGCAGATAGAAAGGTTACTGTCACCAGACCCAGCATATCACCCCAGTCCTGCAGATAGATAGGTTACTGTCACCAGAACCAGCATATCACCCCAGCCCTGCAGATAGATAGGTTACTGTCACCAGACCCAGCATATCACCCCAGCCCTGCAGATAGATAGGTTACTGTCACCAGAACCAGCATATCACCCCAACCCTGCAGATAGATAGGTTAGTTTCACCAGAACCAGCATATCACCGCAGCACTGCAGATAGATAGGTTACTGTCACCAGAACCAGCATATCACCCCAGCCCTGCAGATAGATAGGTTACTGTCACCAGAACCAGCATATCACCCCAGCCCTGCAGATAGATAGGTTACTATCACCAGAACCAGCATATCACCCCAGCCCTGCAGATAGATAGGTTACTGTCACCAGACCCAGCATATCACCCCAGCCCTGCAGATAGATAGGTTACTGTCACCAGAACCAGCATATCACCCCAACCCTGCAGATAGATAGGTTAGTTTCACCAGAACCAGCATATCACCGCAGCACTGCAGATAGATAGGTTACTGTCACCAGAACCAGCATATCACCCCAGCCCTGGAGATAGATAGGTTACTGTCACCAGAACCAGCATATCACCCCAGCCCTGCAGATAGATAGGTTACTATCACCAGAACCAGCATATCACCCCAGCCCTGCAGATAGATAGGTTACTGTCACCAGAACCCGCATATCACCCCAGTCCTGCAGATAGATAGGTTACTATCACCAGAACCAGCATATCACCCCAGCCCTGGAGATAGATAGGTTACTGTCACCAGAACCAGCATGTCACCCCAGTCCTGCAGATAGATAGGTTACTGTCACCAGAACCAGCATATCACCCCAGCCCTGCAGATAGATAGGTTACTATCACCAGAACCAGCATATCACCCCAGCCCTGGAGATAGATAGGTTACTGTCACCAGAACCAGCATGTCACCCCAGTCCTGCAGATAGATAGGTTACTGTCACCAGAACCAGCATATCACCCCAGTCCTGCAGATAGATAGGTTACTGTCACCAGAACCAGCATATCACCCCAGCGCTGCAGATAGATAGGTTACTGTCACCAGAACCAGCATATCACCCCAGCCCTGCAGATAGATAGGTTAGTGTCACCAGAACCAGTATATCACCCCAGTCCTGCAGATAGATAGGTTACTGTCACCAGAACCAGCATATCACCCCAGTCCTGCAGATAGATAGGTTACTGTCACCAGAACCAGCATATCACCCCAGCCCTGCAGATAGAAAGGTTACTGTCACCAGACCCAGCATATCACCCCAGTCCTGCAGATAGATAGGTTACTGTCACCAGAACCAGCATATCACCCCAGTCCTGCAGATAGATAGGTTACTGTCACCAGAACCAGCATATCACCCCGGCCCTGCAGATAGATAGGTTACTGTCACCAGAACCAGCAGATCACCCCAGCCCTGCAGATAGATAGATTACTGTCACCAGAACCAGCATATCACCCCAGTCCTGCAGATAGATAGGTTACTGTCACCAGAACCAGCATATCACCCCAGCCCTGCAGATAGAAAGGTTACTGTCACCAGACCCAGCATATCACCCCAGTCCTGCAGATAGATAGGTTACTGTCACCAGAACCAGCATATCACCCCAGCCCTGCAGATAGATAGGTTACTGTCACCAGAACCAGCATATCACCCCAGCCCTGCAGATAGATAGGTTAGTGTCACCAGAACCAGTATATCACCCCAGTCCTGCAGATAGATAGGTTACCGTCACCAGAACCAGCATATCACCCCAGCCCTGCAGATAGATAGGTTACTGTCACCAGAACCAGCATATCACCCCAGTCCTGCAGATAGATAGGTTACTGTCACCAGAACCAGCATATCACCCCAGCCCTGCAGATAGAAAGGTTACTGTCACCAGACCCAGCATATCACCCCAGTCCGGCAGATAGATAGGTTACTGTCACCAGAACCAGCATATCACCCCAGCCCTGCAGATAGATAGGTTACTGTCACCAGAACCAGCAGATCACCCCAGCCCTGCAGATAGATAGGTTAGTGTCACCAGAATCAGCATATCACCCCAGTCCTGCAGATAGATAAGTTAGTGTCAACAGACCCAGCATATCACTCCAGCCCTGCAGATAGATAGGTTAGTGTCACCAGAACCAGCATATCACCCCAGCCCCGCAGATAGATAGGTTACTGTCACCAGACCCAGCATATCACCCCAGTCCTGCAGATAGATAGGTTACTGTCACCAGAACCAGCATATCACCCCAGCCCTGCAGATAGATAGGTTACTGTCACCAGAACCAGCATATCACCCCAGCCCTGCAGATAGATAGGTTAGTGTCACCAGAACCAGCATATCACCCCAGCCCTGCAGATAGATAGGTTACTGTCACCAGACCCAGCATATCACCCCAGTCCAGAAGATAGATAGGTTACTGTCACCAGAACCAGCATATCACCCCAGCCCTGGAGATAGATAGGTTACTGTCACCAGAACCAGCATATCACCCCAGCCCTGCAGATAGATAGGTTACTGTCACCAGACCCAGCATATCACCCCAGTCCAGCAGATAGATAGGTTACTGTCACCAGAACCAGCATATCACCCCAGCCCTGGAGATAGATAGGTTACTGTCACCAGAACCAGCATATCACCCCAGCCCTGCAGATAGATAGGTTACTGTCACCAGACCCAGCATATCACCCCAGCCCTGCAGATAGATAGGTTACTGTCACCAGAACCAGCATATCACCCCAACCCTGCAGATAGATAGGTTAGTTTCACCAGAACCAGCAAATCACCCCAGCCCTGCAGATAGATAGGTTACTGTCACCAGAACCCGCATATCACCCCAGCCCTGCAGATGGATAGGTTACTGTCACCAGACCACAGCATATCACCCCAGCCCTGCAGATAGATAGGTTACTGTCACCAGAACCAGCATATCACCCCAGCCCTGCAGATAGATAAGTTACTGTCACCAGAACCAGCATATCACCCCAGCCCTGCAGATAGATAGGTTAGTGTCACCAGAATAAGTATATCACCCCAGTCCTGCAGATAGATAGGTTAGTGTCACCAGACCCAGCATATCACTCCAGCCCTGCAGATAGATAGGTTACTGTCACCAGAACCAGCATATCACCCCAGCCCTGCAGATAGATAGGTTACTGTCACCCGAACCAGCATATCACCCCAACCCTGCAGATAGATAGGTTAGTTTCACCAGAACCAGCATATCACCCCAGCCCTGCAGATAGATAGGTTACTGTCACCAGAACCAGCATATCACCCCAGTCCTGCAGATAGATAGGTTACTGTCACCAGAACCAGCATATCACCCCAGCCCTGCAGATAGATAGGTTAGTGTCACCAGAACCAGTATATCACCCCAGTCCTGCAGATAGATAGGTTACTGTCACCAGAACCAGCATATCACCCAAGTCCTGCAGATAGATAGGTTACTGTCACCAGAACCAGCATATCACCCCAGCCCTGCAGATAGAAAGGTTACTGTCACCAGACCCAGCATATCACCCCAGTCCTGCAGATAGATAGGTTACTGTCACCAGAACCAGCATATCACCCCAGTCCTGCAGATAGATAGGTTACTGTCACCAGAACCAGCATATCACCCCAGCCCTGCAGATAGATAGGTTACTGTCACCAGAACCAGCAGATCACCCCAGCCCTGCAGATAGATAGATTACTGTCACCAGAACCAGCATATCACCCCAGTCCTGCAGATAGATAGGTTACTGTCACCAGAACCAGCATATCACCCCAGCCCTGCAGATAGAAAGTTTACTGTCACCAGACCCAGCATATCACCCCAGTCCTGCAGATAGATAGGTTACTGTCACCAGAACCAGCATATCACCCCAGCCCTGCAGATAGATAGGTTACTGTCACCAGAACCAGCATATCACCCCAGCCCTGCAGATAGATAGGTTAGTGTCACCAGAACCAGTATATCACCCCAGTCCTGCAGATAGATAGGTTACTGTCACCAGAACCAGCATATCACCCCAGCCCTGCAGATAGATAGGTTACTGTCACCAGAACCAGCATATCACCCCAACCCTGCAGATAGATAGGTTAGTTTCACCAGAACCAGCATATCACCGCAGCACTGCAGATAGATAGGTTACTGTCACCAGAACCAGCATATCACCCCAGCCCTGCAGATAGATAGGTTACTGTCACCAGAACCAGCATATCACCCCAGCCCTGCAGATAGATAGGTTACTATCACCAGAACCAGCATATCACCCCAGCCCTGCAGATAGATAGGTTACTGTCACCAGACCCAGCATATCACCCCAGCCCTGCAGATAGATAGGTTACTGTCACCAGAACCAGCATATCACCCCAACCCTGCAGATAGATAGGTTAGTTTCACCAGAACCAGCATATCACCGCAGCACTGCAGATAGATAGGTTACTGTCACCAGAACCAGCATATCACCCCAGCCCTGGAGATAGATAGGTTACTGTCACCAGAACCAGCATATCACCCCAGCCCTGCAGATAGATAGGTTACTATCACCAGAACCAGCATATCACCCCAGCCCTGCAGATAGCTAGGTTACTGTCACCAGAACCAGCATATCACGCCAGTCCTGCAGATAGATAGGTTACTATCACCAGAACCAGCATATCACCCCAGCCCTGGAGATAGATAGGTTACTGTCACCAGAACCAGCATGTCACCCCAGTCCTGCAGATAGATAGGTTACTGTCACCAGAACCAGCATATCACCCCAGTCCTGCAGATAGATAGGTTACTGTCACCAGAACCAGCATATCACCCCAGCCCTGCAGATAGATAGGTTAGTGTCACCAGAACCAGTATATCACCCCAGTCCTGCAGATAGATAGGTTACTGTCACCAGAACCAGCATATCACCCCAGTCCTGCAGATAGATAGGTTACTGTCACCAGAACCAGCATATCACCCCAGCCCTGCAGATAGAAAGGTTACTGTCACCAGACCCAGCATATCACCCCAGTCCTGCAGATAGATAGGTTACTGTCACCAGAACCAGCATATCACCCCAGTCCTGCAGATAGATAGGTTACTGTCACCAGAACCAGCATATCACCCCAGCCCTGCAGATAGATAGGTTACTGTCACCAGAACCAGCAGATCACCCCAGCCCTGCAGATAGATAGATTACTGTCACCAGAACCAGCATATCACCCCAGTCCTGCAGATAGATAGGTTACTGTCACCAGAACCAGCATATCACCCCAGCCCTGCAGATAGAAAGGTTACTGTCACCAGACCCAGCATATCACCCCAGTCCTGCAGATAGATAGGTTACTGTCACCAGAACCAGCATATCACCCCAGCCCTGCAGATAGATAGGTTACTGTCACCAGAACCAGCATATCACCCCAGCCCTGCAGATAGATAGGTTAGTGTCACCAGAACCAGTATATCACCCCAGTCCTGCAGATAGATAGGTTACTGTCACCAGAACCAGCATGTCACCCCAGTCCTGCAGATAGATAGGTTACTGTCACCAGAACCAGCATATCACCCCAGTCCTGCAGATAGATAGGTTACTGTCACCAGAACCAGCATATCACCCCAGCCCTGCAGATAGATAGGTTAGTGTCACCAGAACCAGTATATCACCCCAGTCCTGCAGATAGATAGGTTACTGTCACCAGAACCAGCATATCACCCCAGTCCTGCAGATAGATAGGTTACTGTCACCAGAACCAGCATATCACCCCAGCCCTGCAGATAGAAAGGTTACTGTCACCAGACCCAGCATATCACCCCAGTCCTGCAGATAGATAGGTTACTGTCACCAGAACCAGCATATCACCCCAGTCCTGCAGATAGATAGGTTACTGTCACCAGAACCAGCATATCACCCCAGCCCTGCAGATAGATAGGTTACTGTCACCAGAACCAGCAGATCACCCCAGCCCTGCAGATAGATAGATTACTGTCACCAGAACCAGCATATCACCCCAGTCCTGCAGATAGATAGGTTACTGTCACCAGAACCAGCATATCACCCCAGCCCTGCAGATAGAAAGGTTACTGTCACCAGACCCAGCATATCACCCCAGTCCTGCAGATAGATAGGTTACTGTCACCAGAACCAGCATATCACCCCAGCCCTGCAGATAGATAGGTTACTGTCACCAGAACCAGCATATCACCCCAGCCCTGCAGATAGATAGGTTAGTGTCACCAAAACCAGTATATCACCCCAGTCCTGCAGATAGATAGGTTACTGTCACCAGAACCAGCATATCACCCCAGCCCTGCAGATAGATAGGTTACTGTCACCAGAACCAGCATATCACCCCAGTCCTGCAGATAGATAGGTTACTGTCACCAGAACCAGCATATCACCCCAGCCCTGCAGATAGAAAGGTTACTGTCACCAGACCCAGCATATCACCCCAGTCCTGCAGATAGATAGGTTACTGTCACCAGAACCAGCATATCACCCCAGCCCTGCAGATAGATAGGTTACTGTCACCAGAACCAGCAGATCACCCCAGCCCTGCAGATAGATAGGTTAGTGTCACCAGAATCAGCATATCATCCCAGTCCTGCAGATAGATAAGTTAGTGTCAACAGACCCAGCATATCACTCTAGCCCTGCAGATAGATAGGTTAGTGTCACCAGAACCAGCATATCACCCCAGCCCCGCAGATAGATAGGTTACTGTCACCAGACCCAGCATATCACCCCAGTCCTGCAGATAGATAGGTTACTGTCACCAGAACCAGCATATCACCCCAGCCCTGCAGATAGATAGGTTACTGTCACCAGAACCAGCATATCACCCCAGCCCTGCAGATAGATAGGTTAGTGTCACCAGAACCAGCATATCACCCCAGCCCTGCAGATAGATAGGTTACTGTCACCAGACCCAGCATATCACCCCAGTCCAGAAGATAGATAGGTTACTGTCACCAGAACCAGCATATCACCCCAGCCCTGGAGATAGATAGGTTACTGTCACCAGAACCAGCATATCACCCCAGCCCTGCAGATAGATAGGTTACTGTCACCAGACCCAGCATATCACCCCAGTCCAGCAGATAGATAGGTTACTGTCACCAGAACCAGCATATCACCCCAGCCCTGGAGATAGATAGGTTACTGTCACCAGAACCAGCATATCACCCCAGCCCTGCAGATAGATAGGTTACTGTCACCAGACCCAGCATATCACCCCAGCCCTGCAGATAGATAGGTTACTGTCACCAGAACCAGCATATCACCCCAACCCTGCAGATAGATAGGTTAGTTTCACCAGAACCAGCATATCACCCCAGCCCTGCAGATAGATAGGTTACTGTCACCAGAACCCGCATATCACCCCAGCCCTGCAGATGGATAGGTTACTGTCACCAGACCACAGCATATCACCCCAGCCCTGCAGATAGATAGGTTACTGTCACCAGAACCAGCATATCACCCCAGCCCTGCAGATAGATAAGTTACTGTCACCAGAACCAGCATATCACCCCAGCCCTGCAGATAGATAGGTTAGTGTCACCAGAATAAGTATATCACCCCAGTCCTGCAGATAGATAGGTTAGTGTCACCAGACCCAGCATATCACTCCAGCCCTGCAGATAGATAGGTTACTGTCACCAGAACCAGCATATCACCCCAGCCCTGCAGATAGATAGGTTACTGTCACCAGAACCAGCATATCACCCCAACCCTGCAGATAGATAGGTTAGTTTCACCAGAACCAGCATATCACCCCAGCCCTGCAGATAGATAGGTTACTGTCACCAGAACCAGCATATCACCCCAGCCCTGCAGATAGATAGGTCACTGTTACAAGACCCAGTATATCACTCCCAGCCCTGCAGATAGATAGGTTAGTGTCACCAGAACCAGCATATCACCCCAGCCCTGCAGATACATAGGTTACTGTCACCAGAACCAGCATATCACCCCAGCCCTGCAGATAGATAGGTTACTGTCACCAGAACCAGCATATCACCCCAGTCCTGCAGATAGATAGGTTACTGTCACCAGAACCAGCATATCACCCCAGTCCTGCAGATAGATAGGTTACTGTCACCAGAACCAGCATATCACCCCAGCCCTGCAGATAGATAGGTTACTGTCACCAGAACCAGCACATCACCCCAGCCCTGCAGATAGATAGGTTACTGTCACCAGAACCAGCATATCACCCCAGCCCTGCAGATAGATAGGTTACTGTCACCAGACCCAGCATATCACCCCAGCCCTGCAGATAGATAGGTTACTGTCACCAGAACCAGCATATCACCCCAACCCTGCAGATAGATAGGTTAGTTTCACCAGAACCAGCATATCACCGCAGCACTGCAGATAGATAGGTTACTGTCACCAGAACCAGCATATCACCCCAGCCCTGCAGATAGATAGGTCACTGTTACCAGACCCAGTATATCACTCCCAGCCCTGCAGATAGATAGGTTAGTGTCACCAGAACCAGCATATCACCCCAGGCCTGCAGATACATAGGTTACTGTCACCAGAACCAGCATATCACCCCAGCCCTGCAGATAGATAGGTTACTGTCACCAGAACCAGCATATCACCCCAGTCCTGCAGATAGATAGGTTACTGTCACCAGAACCAGCATATCACCCCAGTCCTGCAGATAGATAGGTTACTGTCACCAGAACCAGCATATCACCCCAGCCCTGCAGATAGATAGGTTACTGTCACCAGACCCAGCATATCACCCCAGCCCTGCAGATAGATAGGTTAGTGTCACCAGAACCAGCATGTCACCCCAGCCCTGTAGATAGATAGGTTAGTGTCACCAGAACCAGCATATCACCCCAACCCTGCAGAAAAATAGGTTACTGTCACCAGAACCAGCATATCACCCCAGTCCTGCAGATAGATAGGTTACTGTCACCAGAACCAGCATATCACCCCAGCCCTGCAGATAGATAGGTTACTGTCACCAGAACCAGCATATCACCCCAGCCCTGCAGATAGATAGGTTAGTGTCACCAGACCCAGCATATCACCCCAGCCCTGCAGATAGATAGGTTAGTGTCACCAGAACCAGCATATCACCCCAGTCCTGCAGATAGATAGGTTACTGTCACCAGAACCAGCATATCACCCCAGCCCTGGAGATAGATAGGTTACTGTCACCAGAACCAGCATATCACCCCAGTCCTGCAGATAGATAGGTTACTGTCACCAGAACCAGCATATCACCCCAGCCCTGCAGATAGATAGGTTAGTGTCACCAGAATCAGTATATCACCCCAGTCCTGCAGTTAGATAGGTTAGTGTCACCAGACCCAGCATATCACTCCAGCCCTGCAGATAGATAGGTTACTGTCACCAGAACCAGCATATCACCCCAGCCCTGCAGATAGATAGGTTACTGTCACAAGACCCAGCATATCACCCCAGCCCTGCAGATAGATAGGTTAGTGTCACCAGAACCAGCATATCACCCCAGCCCTGCAGATAGATAGGTTAGTGTCACCAGAATCAGTATATCACCCCAGTCCTGCAGATAGATAGGTTAGTGTCACCAGACCCAGCATATCACTCCAGCCCTGCAGATAGATAGGTTACTGTCACCAGAACCAGCATATCACCCCAGCCCTGCAGATAGATAGGTTACTGTCACCAGAACCAGCATATCACCCCAACCCTGCAGATAGAAAGGTTACTGTTATCAGACCCAGTATATCACTCCCAGCCCTGCAGATAGATAGGTTAGTGTCACCAGACCCAGCATATCACCACAGCCCTGCAGATAGATAGGATACTGTCACCAGAACCAGCATATCACCCCAGTCCTGCAGATAGATAGGTTACTGTCACCAGAACCAGCATATCACCCCAGTCCTGCAGATAGATAGGTTACTGTCACCAGAACTAGCATATCACCCCAGCCCTGCAGATAGATAGGTTACTGTCACCAGAACCAGCACATCACCCCAGCCCTGCAGATAGATAGGTTATTGTCACCAGAACCAGCATATCACCCCAGCCCTGCAGATAGATAGGTTAGTGTCACCAGACCCAGCATGTCACCCCAGCCCTGTAGATAGATAGGTTAGTGTCACCAGAACCAGCATATCACCCCAGCCCTGTAGACAGATAGGTTACTGTCACCAGAACCAGCATATCACCCCAGCCCTGCAGATAGATAGGTTACTGTCACCAGAACCAGCACATCACCCCAGCCCTGTAGATAGATAGGTTACTGTCACCAGAACCAGCATATCCCCCCAGCCCTGCAGATAGATAGGTTACTGTCACCAGACCCAGCATATCACCCCAGCCCTGTAGATAGATAGGTTACTGTCACCAGAACCATCATATCCCCCCAGCCCTGTAGATAGATAGGTTACTGTCACCAGAACCAACATATCCCCCCAGCCCTGTAGATAGATAGGTTACTGTCACCAGAACCAGCATATCACCCCAACCCTGCAGATAGATAGGTTACTGTCACCAGAACCAGCATATCACCCCAGCCCTGCAGATAGATAGGTTACTGTCACCAGAACCAGCATATCACCCCAGTCCTGCCGATAGATAGGTTACTGTCACCAGAACCAGCACATCACCCCAGCCCTGCAGATAGATAGGTTACTGTCACCAAAACCAGCATATCACCCCAGCCCTGTAGATAGATAGGTTAGTGTCACCAGACTCAGCACATCACCCCAGCCCTGCAGATAGATAGGTTACTGTCACCAGATCCAGCATATCACCCCAGCCCTGCAGATAGATAGGTTAGTGTCACCAGACCCAGCATGTCACCCCAGCCCTGTAGATAGATAGGTTAGTGTCACCAGAACCAGCATATCACCCCAGCCCTGCAGATAGGTTAGTGTCACCAGACCCAGTATGTCACCCCAGCCCTGTAGATAGATAGGTTAGTGTCACCAGAACCAGCATATCACCCCAGCCCTGCAGATAGATAGGTTAGTGTCACCAGACCCAGCATGTCACCCCAGCCCTGTAGATAGATAGGTTAGTGTCACCAGAACCAGTATATCACCCCAAACCTGCAGATAGATAGGTTACTGTCACCAGAACCAGCATATCACCCCAGCCCTGCAGATAGATAGGTTACTGTCACCAGAACCAGCATATCACCCCAGCCCTGCAGATAGATAGATTACTGTCACCAGACCCAGCATATCACCCCAGCCCTGCAGATAGATAGGTTACTGTCACCAGAACCAGCATATCACCCCAGCCCTGCAGATACATAGGTTACTGTCACCAGAACCAGCATATCACCCCAGCCCTGCAGATAGATAGGTTACTGTCACCAGAACCAGCATGTCACCCCAGCCCTGCAGATAGATAGGTTAGTGTCACCAGACCCAGCATATCCCCCCAGCCCAGCAGATAGATAGGTTACTGTCACCAGAACCAGCACATCACCCCAGCCCTGCAGATAGATAGGTTACTGTCAACAGACCCAGCATATCACCCCAGCCCTGTAGATAGATAGGTTACTGTCACCAGACCCAGCATATCACCCCAGTCCTGCAGATAGATAGGTTACTGTCACCAGAACCAGCATAACACCCCAGCCCTGCAGATAGATAGGTTACTGTCACCAGAACCAGCATATCACCCCAGTCCTGCAGATAGATAGGTTACTGTCACCAGACCCAGCATAACACCCCAGCCCTGCAGATAGATAGGTTACTGTCACCAGAACCAGCATATCACCCCAGCCCTGCAGATAGATAGGTTACTGTCACCAGAACCAGCATATCACCCCAGCCCTGTAGATAGATAGGTTACTGTCACCAGAACCAGCATATCACCCCAGCCCTGCAGATAGATAGGTTACTGTCACCAGAACCAGCATATCACCCCAGCCCTGCAGATAGATAGGTTACTGTCACCAGAACCAGCACATCACCCCAGCCCTGTAGATAGATAGGTTACTGTCACCAGAACCAGCATATCCCCCCAGCCCTGTAGATAGATAGGTTAGTGTCACCAGAACAAGCATATCCCCCCAGCCCTGTAGATAGATAGGTTACTGTCACCAGAACCAACATATCCCCCCAGCCCTGTAGATAGATAGGTTACTGTCACCAGAACCAGCATATCACCCCAGCCCTGTAGATAGATAGGTTACTGTCACCAGAACCAGCATGTCACCCCAGCCTTGCAGATAGATAGGTTACTGTCACCAGAACCAGCATATCACCCCAGTCCTGCAGATAGATAGGTTACTGTCACCAGAACCAGCATATCACCCCAGCCCTGTAGATAGATAGGTTAGTGTCACCAGACCCAGCATATCACCCCAGCCCTGCAGATAGATAGGTTACTGTCACCAGAACCAGCATATCACCCCAGCCCTGCAGATAGATAGGTTACTGTCACCAGAACCAGCATGTCACCCCAGCCCTGCAGATAGATAGGTTACTGTCACCAGACCCAGCATATCACCCCAGCCCTGTAGATAGATAGGTTAGTGTCACCAGAACCAGCATATCACCCCAGCCCTGTAGATAGATAGGTTACTGTCACCAGAACCAGCATATCACCCCAGCCCTGCAGATAGATAGGTTACTGTCACCAGAACCAGCACATCACCCGAGCCCTGTAGATAGATAGGTTACTGTCACCAGAACTAGCATATCCCCCCAGCCCTGTAGATAGATAGGTTAGTGTCACCAGAACCAACATATCCCCCCAGCCCTGTAGATAGATAGGTTACTGTCACCAGAACCAGCATGTCACCCCAGCCCTGCAGATAGATAGGTTACTGTCACCAGAACCAGCATATCACCCCAGTCCTGCAGATAGATAGGTTACTGTCACCAGAACCAGCATATCACCCCAGCCCTGTAGATAGATAGGTTAGTGTCACCAGAACCAGCATATCACCCCAGCCCTGCAGATAGATAGGTTACTGTCACCAAAACCAGCATATCACCCCAGCCCTGCAGATAGATAGGTTACTGTCACCAGAACCAGCATATCACCCCAGCCCTGCAGATAGATAGGTTACTGTCACCAGACCCAGCATATCACCCCAGCCCTGCAGATAGATAGGTTACTGTCACCAAAACCAGCATATCACCCCAGCCCTGCAGATAGATAAGTTACTGTCACCAGAACCAGCATATCACCCCAGCCCTGCAGATAGATAGGTTACTGTCACCAGAACCAGCATATCACCCCAGCCCTGCAGATAGATAGGTTACTGTCACCAGACCCAGCATATCACCCCAGCCCTGCAGATAGATAGGTTACTGTCACCAGAACCAGCATATCACCCCAGCCCTGCAGATAGATAGGTTACTGTCACCAGACCCAGCATATCACCCCAACCCTGCAGATAGATAGGTTACTGTCACCAGAACCAGCATATCACCCCAGCCCTGCAGATAGATAGGTTACTGTCACCAGAACCAGCATATCACCCCAGCCCTGTAGATAGATAGGTTAGTGTCACCAGACCCAGCATATCACCCCAACCCTGCAGATAGATAGGTTACTGTCACCAGAACCAGCATGTTACCCCAGCCCTGCAGATAGATAGGTTACTGTCACCAGAACCAGCATATCACCCCAGCCCTGCAGATAGATAGGTTACTGTCACCAGACCCAGCATATCACCCCAACCCTGCAGATAGATAGGTTACTGTCACCAGAACCAGCATATCACCCCAGCCCTGCAGATAGATAGGTTACTGTCACCAGAACCAGCATATCACCCTAGTCCTGCAGATAGATAGGTTACTGTCACCAGAACCAGCATATCACCGCAGCCCTGCAGATGGATAGGTTACTGTCACCAGAACCAGCATATCACCCCAGCCCTGCAGATAGATAGGTTACTGTCACCAGAACCAGCATATCACCCCAGCCCTGCAGATAGATAGGTTACTGTCACCAGAACCAGCATATCACCCCAGCCCTGCAGATAGATAGGTTACTGTCACCAGAACCAGCATATCACCCCAGCCCTGCAGATAGATAGGTTACTGTCACCAGAACCAGCATATCACCCCAGCCCTGTAGATAGATAGGTTAGTGTCACCAGACCCAGCATATCACCCCAACCCTGCAGATAGATAGGTTACTGTCACCAGAACCAGCATGTTACCCCAGCCCTGCAGATAGATAGGTTACTGTCACCAGAACCAGCATATCACCCCAGCCCTGCAGATAGATAGGTTACTGTCACCAGACCCAGCATATCACCCCAACCCTGCAGATAGATAGGTTACTGTCACCAGAACCAGCATATCACCCCAGCCCTGCAGATAGATAGGTTACTGTCACCAGAACCAGCATATCACCCTAGTCCTGCAGATAGATAGGTTACTGTCACCAGAACCAGCATATCACCGCAGCCCTGCAGATGGATAGGTTACTGTCACCAGAACCAGCATATCACCCCAGCCCTGCAGATAGATAGGTTACTGTCACCAGAACCAGCATATCACCCCAGCCCTGCAGATAGATAGGTTACTGTCACCAGAACCAGCATATCACCCCAGCCCTGCAGATAGATAGGTTAGTATCACCCCAGCCATCCAATTTTAAAGCATTGATACCAAAAGTCGTCGCTGCAGATTTAGGACTCATGCCGCTTTCTGGCAAATATTCTACCGTCATTAAAGGGTTAGAGATATTACAGAGATATTTCTGACTATTAAGTGAGGGGATTTAATGATATGACTGCTCATATACGGGAGCGGCAGACGACTCTTCATCTCCACAATCCTAATTACTACTCATTAAGTATTTATCTAATCAACTTTGCTGAGAAAACAAAAAAGTTCCATAAAATACTTTCTATAATAATATCCATGAAGTTTTCCGGCACTGACTATAGTGTGATCATCCCAGAGCCCGAGGCTGTGCAGGATCTGCAGGTGGTGGCTGTATACCCCACAGGTGACAGGTCGTCCATGTTTCTTCCAACAGTAAATATGAGCTAATTAAAGGGGATGTCTCCTGATATTCTGTGCTGTGTGTCCTCATATCTGACCGGTGGGGTCCGCTGCTGTGTCTCCAACCAACCACTATTCTTTTTTGTCTTCTTTTCTCCCCTTTTCTTTTCCTTGAGCTCCATACTATGGCTGTTCTGTGTTCTGAGCTCACCACTTTCCTCTCCGCTTTAGGTTCACAGCTCTTATATCAACTACTGGAGTAGGCTTTTCCACAGATACATAGCTCATACAGTATAAGACTAACTATTCCAAAAGGTCACAGCTATTACACTGGCTTCTTGTGTAGGCTATTTCATAGGTTCACAGCTTTTACACCAGCTCCTGGGTAGGCTACTCCATAGGTTCATAGCTTTTACACCAGATTCTGGATAGGCTATTCCACAGATTCATAGTCCTTACAGTGAAGAATCATCTGGCCATTAATACTTTTTCTCACAAGATGGAAGGAGTGCCCCATTGTCTTATGAGGGTATTGTGCATGAAGCATCGTTTCCCTATATTATTTGCATGGGCTATATATTTAGAAAATCTCCTCTCATAACTGAGGTCCTCTGGGCCCCTCATCAGTTTTGTGGCCTTCCTATGTATTCCTGTGTGTTAGGGTTTATACTTACTGAGTAAAGGTGAGCAACCCAGTTCATTAAGAAATTCCTCAAAATTTCAGGTTTTGCCAAAACCAAAATTTTGGGGGGTGTCTTCAATGTATAGTAAGTAAAGGCCTATAGGAGGTGTGGACAAAATAAATAAAACAAATACTCACCTCTCCTGACCTCTCCTGCATGTCTGGTCTTCTGTCCAAGTCTTGGCTCTTACAGTCTCATCTGTTGCCTTTGCCCCAGCGTTACGATGTTGACCACCATGTAACTCAGTCACAGGACTCAGCAGTGACCCCGGGGTCTGTGATGTTAGAGAATACCCCTGAAGTGGAGCAAGAGACTGCAGGGTGTGGCATGTGAACCCCAGGGGGTAAGCCCAACTGTCTCTGGGGGTGTCCAATATGAACACTGTCTCCTGTACTGAGAAATAGTGAAGGGAGAACCTTGGAAGATTACATTTGTGACTATTCTTAAGGTTCATCCAATAGTTTCAATTCAGTCTGAACCACCATCGACTATATCAATATACCCGGAGATCTCTACAGACCTGAGATTATAATAAGTGTCAGACCACGGAAGGTGCATAAATGATTGATACTCCGTGGGGTTGAGCCGATCTTGAGATTTCAGGATTGATTTTAAAATCCGATTCCCGATCATTTTCCAGCCAATCGCGATCGTGAAATTTGCTCGATCACCGATCAGGATCCAATCTTTCCCGATCCCGATCGCTCACCCCTAATCCTCAGCCTTCCTAGATGTCTTCACATCTGGTCCTCAGCCTGAGTCTCTCAGATCTAAAACCATTCTTTAAGGGGAACACCGCGAGCACATTCTGCGCACTATGACGGCTGGATTATCCCGGATTACGCTGAATGTCTTCCATTGTTCCACACTGTGATCCTTCACGGAATATTTTTACAGATCTAGCACTAAATGTCTGCCTAAGCGCTTAGTCTAAAAAAAAAAACGTGTCTTCGCCTTCCCGACCATTTCCATCAAACATGATGTCCCTCTCAAATGTAATTTTCTCCCATCAATGTCTGAATCTAAACTTTGTAAGACCAAACGACCGGACTCTGAAGTGACAAATTGTTGCTACCACACATCAGCGCTATTCACATATGTATTAGTCATCACTTAAAATGCAGGCAGCGAGATCGGCTCCGCAACAATCCGCCGAGACTGTCAAATAAATTATGACTCACAATCATATAATCATAAAGTGAAAATTACCCCGGACCCGGGGGACAGCGCCGCTGAAAAGACGGATTTCTATAGACTTAAAGTCTAGCATTTGCTTTTCTTTCAATAGAGAATTTCTCGACGCCAGCTTTATTTGTGCCTCGCCAAAGATTTTTTTTTCCATAGCAACTAATTTACCGCCCCCTGCATGCGGCGTCTGTCCACCCCCTACCGCAGTACGCGTCCAGTGAATTATCAGCACTTGTTCTGTTTTTGTTCCGATTTCTCCTCTTTTATATATGTTAGTTATGTCCATTGTATCTTACGTAAGAGAACAATTACACTTGTGTTCTTACATTTGGTTCAGATCTGGGTTTTTCGGGGAAATCGTTCAGGGGGCCCAGAAAAGGGTCAGCGCCTTGTGTGACATGTCTTTGAGTCTGACGTACGAGTGCTACATTGTAGACTTCTTAGATGAATCAATGGAAACATCGAGAGTTACTTTGTTACTGGAGTTTTCCCTGGTGGATGCAGGGACAGACAAGTGGAGCGAGGCCGCCTGTATCTCTGTAATGAAACAAGGGTTGGTGACCCGGGGGTGTAACGTGCAGGTTCCTCTTCATTTTACCGCCGCTGGAACTTTTGTGCAGGCTAGCCACGACCGGATGCCGATGCAATGCATCACCACTCAGTCACAGCATCTCGTCCCTGATTAGGCCCAGATGAATGGACAGATGATGGTTCCCGTAACTTAATATTTAGTTACACAACCTTCTGAGGCGATCGCTGCGATCAGACATTCCTGTAACTGTCAAGGAGACTTCTGCCCCTCTCATGAACAAACTGCTCCAGTTGTCTCAGGTGTGAAGGAGCCTTTTCTAGACAACATGTTTCAGCTCCTTCCAAAGATGCTCAATAGGAATTAGGTGCGGGCTCATAGATACAATGTTCTCCTCTTAGCCATTCTTGGGGGGGGGGGGGGGGGGGGGTTAGCTGTGTGTTTTGGGTCATTACCCTGTTGCAAGACCCAGGACCTGTGACTGAGAACAAGCTTTCTGACACTGGGCAGCACATTTCTCTCTAGAATCCTTTGATAGTCTTGAGATTTCCTTGTACCCTGCACAGATTCAAGACACCCTGTGCCAGATGCAGCAAAGCAGCCCCAGAACATAACAGAGCCCCATCCATGTGTCACAGTATGGACATAACAGAGCTCCTCCATGTGTCACAGTAGGGACATAACAGAGCCTCCTCCATGTGTCACAGTAGGGACATAACAGAGCCTCCTCCATGTGTCACAGTAGGGACATAACAGAGCCTCCTCCATGTGTCACAGTATGGACATAACAGAGCTCCTCCATGTGTCACAGTAGGGACATAACAGAGCCTCCTCCAAATGTCACAGTAGGGACATAACAGAGCCTCCTCCATGTGTCACAGTAGGGACATAACAGAGCCTCCTCCAAGTGTCACAGTAGGGACATAACAGAGCTCCTCCAAGTGTCACAGTAGGGACATAACAGAGCCTCCTCCATGTGTCACAGTAGGGACATAACAGAGCCTCCTCCAAGTGTCACAGTAGGGACATAACAGAGCTCCTCCAAGTGTCACAGTAGGGACATAACAGAGCCTCCTCCATGTGTCACAGTAGGGACATAACAGAGCCTCCTCCAAGTGTCACAGTAGGGACATAACAGAGCTCCTCCATGTGTCACAGTAGGGACATAACAGAGCCTCCTCCAAGTGTCACAGTAGGGACATAACAGAGCTCCTCCATGTGTCACTGTAGGGACATAACAGAGCTCCTCCATGTGTCACTGTAGGGACATAACAGAGCTCCTCCATGTGTCACTGTAGGGACATAACAGAGCTCCTCCATGTGTCACTGTAGGGACATAACAGAGCTCCTCCATGTGTCACTGTAGGGACAGTCTTCTTTTCAGGATAGGCTTCACTTTTCCGTCTGTGACCATAGAGCTGATGTGCCTTGCCAAAAAGTCTCCTCTGTCCATAGAACATTCCCCCAGAAGCTTTGTGGCTTGTCAACATGTAGTTTGGTCATTATTACTTTTGTCAGATTCAAGTTATTTTGTGACCATTGTGCGTTTTTTCTTTCAATATACGATGGCATCTTCTGGCTTTTTCTGTCTTCCTGAGTGAGATGACTTGTCCCTCAAACTCATGATTGGATGTCAGTGGTCACATGTGGGCATTTGTCATGACATCAATCCACCCTATGTGAACCTTTGCGATGCTCTGGGATCTAGAGTATAATAATAGCACTTCCAATTTGGACCAAACAAGTTGATGGGTGAAACTCACCAATATCCACAAAATGAATCTCATGAGATTTGTCCATCACTTTTGCAATTATTTTGTTTCTTATTAGTCAGTCTTCTAGCTCTGCTTCCACCAGCTGTCAGTTCACCAGTTCCTGATACTCCTCGCTGCAATGTCTTTGTCTTTGGTTCCACTCCAGGCTCCTCGTGACTCTGTAGTCCAACGTTTTCTCAGGTAATTTAGGATCTCCATCAATGACAAACAGCCTTGAGCATGCCAGTGGCTTAGTTCTTATGTTCCAAGAACTCTGCCCATCTAAGACTCCTGCACTTGCCGTGTCGTCCACGTTGGTGAGGCCAAAGCCTTCTGGCAGTCTGGGGGTTGGCCATATTCTACATTACATGGGCATCAGGGGCGATCAATCTGGGGGTAATATGAGACTATAAGTTACAGTATGAGAGTATCTGGCAGACGCTCAATGGGACATCAGTGGCAACAACCTAGATGGAAGCTGAGGTTTGGGAACCGTATGTTGGTAGCTAAGGCTAGGGTTGAGCCGATCTTGAGATTTCAGGATCGTTTTTAAAATCCAATTTCCGATCATTTTCCATCCGAACCCAATCCCGATCCTAATGCAAGTCAATGGGATTTCTTAATGATCGAAAATTGGATTTTTTTCGATCCTATTCACTCAACAGTGTGGAGTCCAAAAATTGTGTAGTGATTAAAAAAATTGCCGGCTACTTAATCCCCCCCACTTACATGCACAGAACCTCTGCCACCTGCCCTCCCGTACACCGTGCCCCGGAGCTCCGGGCGCCCCTGCCTCCCTAGGCTAGTGTTACTGATGCTGGGAGAAGGCGGGGCTTATTGTAGCTTAGAAGAGTGTGGGCGGGTACAGGGCGGGGAGACCATCACTCATGTCTCCCCTCCTTGTACCCGCCCACACTCTCCTAAGCCTCAACAAGCCTCGCCTACTCCCAGCCTCAGTAACACTAGCCTAGGGAGGCGGGGGTACGCATGGCGCTTTGCAGGCATCTGAAGGAGAGAGGAGAGGACAGAAAACAATGCCCAGAGCTCCGGGGAGTGGCAGCGGTTCTGTGCAGGTAAGTGGGTTGAGAGATCAGAATTCCCATCCCAATCTTTTTAGGTGGGATTGGAACCCGATCACAATCGTGAAATGTACTTGATCGCTGATTGGGATCTGATCTTTTCCATTCCCGATCGCTCCACCTTAGCTAAGGCTGTTACTTTGGTTGAGAAACCATGTAAGGATCTTTAAGAAGAATTTGAGTTTGGAGATATATTAATTTTGGGGTGACAGCATGTTATATTCCAATGTGTGTGTCTGTGTCTTTAATATACATTTGTTTTCTGGGTGCATCATGAATATTACTTTTTAATGAAAAGTTGTTACATATTCCTCTGTGGACATCTCCGTAACCCTCTATAGAGGAGATCAATCATCACAGCCACTCCAGGGGACCGTCAGCTTCAAGGACACGCGCCGTCACTCGTGGGTGACTATCTGATATATTCCATCATATTCTTATCCTGCCCGTGCATCTAAATACAAAAATAAAGCCAAACCTTGCATTCAGATATCGCCTTAGAAATCTCCACCTAGAATAGCGCCCCCTGCTGGCTCCAATTAAGATTCCACATGTAGATCTTTCGACTTGGCGCATATATTAACATGTGCTAACCTTCTAGAGATTATCCGGCAGCCCGACGTCCCGGCTCTATCTCATGGCGCCCGTTAGTCTTTTCTATCTGATATTTCCCATATCCAGCAGGGCTACAAAGTAGCAGACAAAAAAAAAATGATATTAGCTCTCAACATGAAGAACTTTCTTAATTTTTAAGTGCCAAAAGTATTTGCACTAAATCCGGTTAAATAAAAAAAAAAAAAGTGTTGCGAGAAGAAAAGGAAAACTTAAAATAAAAAATGAGAAAGCTGAAGGATGTTTAAGGCTTATCAGCGAGAGTAAAGAGCAGGAGGAAGACGCCGCCGCGTTCTGCATAGACAACAGACAAATAAGCCGCGAGAAAACACACTGAGAAAATAAATGATAGGATTAAGGAAAACAGGAGAACAAGATCCCTCCAGCCAAGGAAAGACACAAATTATACACACAGAGAATGGGAGAGAAAGGCATCGCCCGCTTACAACAGCTTGTCTGGATAAACACCGCCAGCACCGGGAACTCAGGGGAACGGGATCCAATGAGAAGTCAGTAAGGAGTAGGTGTCTGTAAGGCTCTGTTCACATTACCATAGGAGAATATGATCAGGACGCAGATGAGGTACCGTGATACATGTCATAGTTATATAGTTATATAGTTACATAGTGATCAGGGTGCGGGCGAGATACATTGATACATGTCATAGTTACATAGTGGGTATCTATAGGGGTCTATTCACTTTACCATAGAACAATATGATCAGGACGCGGGCGAGATACATTGATACATGTCATAGTTACATAGTGGGTATCTATAGGGGTCTGTTCACATTACCATAGGAGAATATGATCAGGACGCAGATGAGATACATTGATACATTTCATAGTTACATAGTTACATAGTAGGTTTCTATAAGGCTCTGTTCACATTACCATAGGAGAATATGATCAGGACGCAGATGAGATACATTGATACATTTCATAGTTACATTGTTACATTGTTACATGGTTACATAGTGGGTATCTATAAGACTCTGTTCATGTTACCGTATAAGAATACCATCAGGACACAAGTGAGGGACCGTGACATAGGTTATAGTTACAGGGTACGTTTGTTCTTCACGTTTATCCAAAAAATAACACGGAACATGGCGGGTGAGGGAAACAAGAATTCTATCCAGTTTCTTAAAGGGATTCTACCATTAAAACCCTTTTTTTGTGGATAAGACATAGGAATAGCCTTTAGAAAGTCTATTCGTCTCTTACCTTTAGACGTGGTCTCCGCTGAACCGTTCCTTAGAAATACCATTTTTTACCGATATGTAAATTAGTTCTCTGGCAGCGATGGGGCGGGCCCCAGTTCTGAAAATGCGATGGGGGCGTCCCCACTGCAGCGCGAGAGCACGATCCTGCAACGCCTCCATCTTCGGCTGGATCCTCCCCTTCTCTGTCGTCTTCCTCCTGCGTCACCTCCAACGCCTGCACAGTTGGCTCTGCCAGTGAGACAACAGCAGAGCCGAGTGCGAATGCCGGCCGGCGGCCATTTTTGGGAGGCCGTTCCTGCATTGAACTACAAGAGCAAGAGCGGGCTCCCAAAAATGGCCGCCGGCCGGCATGCACAGTCGGCTCTACTAGTTTCTCACTGCCAACAGTTTTTAATCTAATTTTTACATTTGTTAAAGGGATGTAAAAGACGTGATCTGAACAGAGCCTAAGATTGCTTTGAAGTTGTCATCTGTTAGTGCTGTGACCATCTCCTGAGGAGGCTATTCCACAGATACACACCTCTTACAGTAAAGAACCAACTCCTGAGGAGGCTATTCCACAGATACACACCTCTTACAGTAAAGAACCAACTCCTAAGGAGGCTATTCCACAGATACACACCTTTTATACCAGCTCCTGAGGTGGCTATTCCACAGATACACACCTTTTATACCAGCTCCTGAGGAGGCTATTCCACAGATATACACTTCTTATACCAGCTCCTGAGGAGGCTATTCCACAGATACTCACCTCTTATACCAGCTCCTGAGGAGGCTATTCCACAGATACACACCTCTTATATCAGCTCCTGAGGAGGCTATTCCACAGATATTCACCTCTTATACTAGCTCCTGAGGAGGCTATTCCACAGATACGCACCTCTTATACCAGCTCTTGAGGAGGCTATTCCACAGATACGCACCTCTTATACCAGCTCCTGAGGAGGCTATTCCACAGATACACACCTCTTATACCAGCTCCTGAGGAGGCTATTCCACAGATACGCACCTCTTATACCAGTTCCTGAGGAGGCTATTCCACAGCCCTTTCACCAGTTTTGGAGGTAACTATTCTCACATTCTCAGCTCCTACAGTAAAGAAACAACTGCTGTGATGACTTCCACAGAATCCACTGAAGATTTGCTTTGTTTCCGCTTTGGATGTTTCGCCACAAAGTTTCAGAATCAGAAGTAAAACTATTATACAACGCGGTCACTTCAGACTGGAGAGAATAACAAGTAGAGGCCCAGGGCTAGAGAGTAAAGATAACACTCACTTATACTCACCTCCTCGCAACTCTATGGGACCCCGAGGGGGCACCGGACATTGCAGGGTAATAGAAATAGCTTATCCTGATTATTCCTGGAAATTAAGATGGGAGCCTCCAATTAACGAGTGAAACCTCTCTGAGACAACAATGTCATGACAAAGTGACCTTCTAAAGATTTGGTCTTCTCTAAGAAGGTAGTTCTCAGAAATGTCTGAACCTCACGAGATTTGTTCCCATGAATATTTGTGAAGTTCAGTCCTTTGTTTAATTTCAGTCCATTCTTGTTTGGCATGGACGCTCATTATACTCCTCAGACCCCGGTGCATAATAAATGAAGGACCCTCCTTGTCTCACCTCTCCTGGTCTCTTGCATCCTCCGGTTGACTTCACACATTTCAGCGGAGACCCCAGAGTGTAATAGTCCTGAGTATAATAATGTTTTGTGGGTGGTGAACCCCAAAAGTTTCAAAATCAGATCAAACCCCACATTTTTGGAAAATCCTGGTTGAATTTGGTTCCTACCAAACTGGTTTGTTCATCCATAGTGACCATTATGGAAAACTGAAAGTTCTGGCTAAGCTCCTGCAGACATGGGAGTTCACAATATCTAGGAGAAATAACAAAGTATTATAAATGAAAGCCAGTAGAACAATATCCCAAACCTAAATGTGTCCTAAGCCTGAGTGTGTCCAGCCCTGAGTGTGTCTGAAACCTGAGTGTGTCCTAACCCTGATTCTGTCCTATCCCTGATTGTGTCCTAACCCTGAGTGTGTCCCAACCCTGATTGTGTCCTAACCCTGAGTGTGTCCCAACCCTGAGTGTGTCCTAACCCTGATTGTGTCCAGCCCTGAGTGTGTCCCAACCCTGAGTGTGTCCGAAACCTGAGTGTGTCATAACCCTGAGTGTGTCCTAACCCTGAGTGTGTCTAAACCTTGAGTGTGTCCTAACCCTGAGTGTGTCCTATCCCTGAGTGTGTCCCAACCCTGATTGTGTCCTAACCCTGAGTGTGTCCCAAACCTGAGTGTGCCCTAACCCTGAGTGTGTCCCGACTGTGATTGTGTTGTAACCCTAAGTGTGTCATAACCTTAAATGTGTCCTAACCCTGAGTGTGTCCTAACCCTCAGTGTGTCATAACCTTAAATGTGTTCTAACTGTGAGTGTGTCCTAACCCTGAGTGTGTCTGAACCCTGAGTGTGTCCCAACCCTGAGTGTGTCCTAACCCTGAGTATGTCCTAACCCTGAGTGTGTCCCAACCCTGAGTGTGTCCTAACCCTGAGTGTGTCCTAACCCTGAGTGTGTCCCAACCCTGAGTGCGTCCTAACCCTGAGTGTGTCCTAACCCTGAGTGTGTCCCGACTGTGATTGTATTGTAACCCTGAGTGTGTCATAACCTTAAATGTGTCCTAACCCTGAGTGTGTCCTAACCCTCAGTGTGTCATAACCTTAAATGTGTTCTAACTGTGAGTGTGTCCTAACCCTGAGTGTGTCTGAACCCTGAGTGTGTCCCAACCCTGAGTGTGTCCTAACCCTGAGTATGTCCTAACCCTGAGTGTGTCCCAACCCTGAGTGTGTCCCAACCCTGAGTGTGTCCTAACCCTGAGTGTGTCCCAACCCTGAGTGTGTTCTATCCCTGAGTGTGTCTCAACCCTGATTGTGTCCTATTCCTGATTGTGTTCCGACCCTGAGTGTGTCCTATCCCTGAGTGTATCCTAACCCTGAGTGTGCCATAACCTTAAATGTTTCTTAACCCTGAGTGTGTCCTATCCCTGAGTGTGTCTGAACCCTGAGTGTGTCCCAACCCTGATTGTGTCCTAACCTTGAGTGTGTCCCAACCCTGAGTGTGTCCTAACCCTGATTGTGTCCAGCCCTGAGTGTGTCCCAACCCTGAGTGTGTCCGAAACCTGAGTGTGTCATAACCCTGAGTGTGTCCTAACCCTGAGTGTGTCTAAACCTTGAGTGTGTCCTAACCCTGAGTGTGTCCTATCCCTGAGTGTGTCCCAACCCTGATTGTGTCCTAACCCTGAGTGTGTCCCAACCCTGAGTGTGTCCCAAACCTGAGTGTGCCCTAACCCTGAGTGTGTCCCGACTGTGATTGTGTTGTAACCCTGAGTGTGTCCCAACCCTGAGTGTGTCATAACCTTAAATGTGTCCTAACCCTGAGTGTGTCCTAACCCTCAGTGTGTCATAACCTTAAATGTGTTCTAACTGTGAGTGTGTCCTAACCCTGAGTGTGTCTGAACCCTGAGTGTGTCCCAACCCTGAGTGTGTCCCAACCCTGATTGTGTCCTATTCCTGAGTGTGTTCCGACCCTGAGTGTGTCCTATCCCTGAGTGTATCCTAACCCTGAGTGTGCCATAACCTTAAATGTGTCTTAACCCTGAGTGTGTCCTATCCCTGAGTGTGTGAACCCTGAGTGTGTCCTAACCCTGAGTGTGTCCTAACCCTGAGTGTGTCCTAACCCTGAGTGTGTCCTGACCCTGAATGTGTCCTATCCCTGAGTGTGTCCTATCCCTGAGTGTGTCCTAACCCTGAGTGTGTTCCAACCCTGAGTGTGTCCTAACCCTGAGTGTGTCCTAACCCTGAGTGTGTCCTAACCCTGAGTGTGTCCCAACCCTGAGTGTGCCATAACCTTAAATGTGTCTTAACCCTGAGTGTGTCCTATCCCTGAGTGTGTCTGAACCCTGAGTGTGTCCTAACCCTGAGTGTGTCCTAACCCTGAGTGTGTCCTAACCCTGCGTGTGTCCTAACCCTGAGTGTGTCCCGACCCTGAGTGTGTCCTATCCCTGAGTGTGTCCTAACCCTGAGTGTGTCCTATCCCTGAGTGTGTCCTAACCCTGAGTGTGTCCTATCCCTGAGTGTGTCCTAACCCTGAGTGTGTCCCCACCCTGAATATGTCCTAACCCTGAGTGTGTCCTATCCCTGAGTGTGTCCTAACCCTGAGTGTGTCCCCACACTGAATATGTCCCGACCCTGAGTGTGGCCTAATTCTGAGTGTGTCCTAACCCTGAGTGTGTCCTATCCCTGAGTGTGTCCTAACCCTGAGTGTGTCCCCACCCTGAATATGTCCTAACCCTGAGTGTGTCCTATCCCTGAGTGTGTCCTAACCCTGAGTGTGTCCCCACACTGAATATGTCCCGACCCTGAGTGTGGCCTAATTCTGAGTGTGTCCTAACCCTGAGTGTGTCCTATCCCTGCGTGCCCTAACACTCAAACAAGTACAAAATTACTTAGAAAAGTTTGTTTGTTCCTTGTTATAATGTTTTAGAACTGAAAGGCAAGTGGAACAATAGACGGCTCTGGCTGATGGATGGAGAGTGAATGCTCAGATGTCTAAGTCTCCGAGATATGAAGACATTGGGAGCGATTTTCATTTACTTTGACATTTTTTATTTATATTATTTTTTCTCATCGCTCTCCTGTAAATTGCTCCATTATCAGGCCGTTCTATAGGAGAATTTCATGTCTATTTATCCAGGATTATAGTCGTGTTTCCATCTTACGGCGATTAGGAAGCACTTCAGCCTTATTACCAGAAGTTTTTACATTGTTCCGACTCCTTTTCAGATGTATTTGGGCCATTTGGTGCTTTTGATGAATAGTGAGTGGATTGGCAGATGGGGGACGGGGGATGGGGGGTAGGGGTTTCTTCAAATACTTTTTATTTCATGGAGGAAAACAAACAAAACAAAAGCCCTACAAAGACGACCAGGGATCGACATCCAGTGGTGCAACAATGTTTCTTGTTTTGGCTCTGACTTTGCTTTTAATAGCAGTGAGCACCAATATCTATGAGATCCTTATAGGATTGTAAAAATTATATTTTCTGTTTGCTGAAATCCCAATTTCTGGATAATACTTGAAGATATTGATGTCGATCTTGGTTTACTAGCCGCGAGCAGAGAATAGGGTTGAGACGATCTTGAGTTTTCAGGATCGATTTTAAAATCTGATTTTCGATCATTTTCTAGCTGATCCCGATGGTGAAATTTACTCAATTGCCGATCGGGATCCGATCTTTACTGATCCTGATCACTCAACCCTCGCAGAGAACCATTAAGGCCAATTGGCAAACTCAATGTCTCATCCCAACTCATCATCAGATTCATGGGCAGGATAAATACTTAGGGTTTGGGGTTTTTTGTGTTTCTCTAGAATCTGGAGCCCTTTATGAATGAAGTTTGGCTATACAGACAAATGAATATTTAAAAACATTTACTTTTCTGCTTTTAATCATCAGAACCGGATTTTTTGGCAATGACATCAGTCAAGAACAGATTCTTACTAGACAGCTCAGTATCTGATAGAAAGCCTTTATCTGTAGACGTGCCATGTTCTGGAACAATGGGTCTGTCATGCAGAAGGATTCATGATTGTATTGTCTCATTGACATTTGGAACAGCACAGCCTCCCTTCAACTCTTCTCCGGGAGCCCCTTTATTCTGGTTACTGTTATGGTTCTGTGTATATATTTAAAAATAATATTTTTAAACAACAGACCCGCTAGTCTGCAAGGCACTGCAGCAAGGTCCACAGGCCCAGATGGGCGGCTGTAAGGTCTGAACAGAATGCTACCAGTTAAACTGCACTGGCAGTCATGTGGCGCGGTACACAATGTGAACAAGCTGCAACAACACCCTACCAGTTAACCTCACTGGACAGGTGCACAGTACAGCTGAAACAGCAAGGCTGCCAAGGGTTAAACTTCACCCCAGGTCAGCAACAAAACATGCTCCTGCAATAGCTAGGAGTTTCTAAGTGAGTAAACAGTTAAATGGGCTACTGATTCCCACTGGCAGAGCCAAGGAACCCTACCTAGATCCCTAGAGACTGCTCTTACCATTAACTGGAACCTGGCCCTAACCTCCTGTCTTGTTGGGTGGGGACTAGCCTTTATATGGTGTGAGCATCGGCCCACACCATATAAAGGCTAGTCCTCACCCAACAGGGCGGTGGCCATTATGTCACCAATCATGCTCAGTATGGGCAAAACGGGACTTAGCCTCTGAGTGGCTCCAAAATGTCTGAGCATGCTCAGTGGGCCGAAAGCTGGACTTAGACTCCAGACACTTCACTACCCGAGGTCGAGGGCAAGAGTTAGATTGACGCCCAGGTGCCGCTGTGAGCTGAGAGAGAACCATGCGGGACCCAATCCTAACAGTTACCTCTCCCCATTTCAGTGTTGGTATAAGCTATGGTCCAGATTTTTTCCTCGGAAATCTTCTAGCTACCTCTTGCCTCTTTGGGTTGCTGAGATGATTGGTTCCTTTAGATGATGTTGGCTTCTACCTGCCTAGTGACAATAGGGATTCTTTCCTGCCTCCTTTTATGATTGTGTTTGATCTTGGTCCTGGCCTTGACCTTGTTCCTGGCCACATTCCTGCTTTGCTATGCCTGCCTAGTACTTGTACTTCTGTATCCTGACCTTAGCTTCATCCCTGACTACACTCTTGTCTTGTCCTCGATATTATCTCCTGTCCAGTTTTTTTGGCTTTCCCCTTGTCTGCTCTTTTGGTTATGCTTTTGTATTGTCAGTTCTTTTGGTCTTGACCCTTGACTTAGTTCCTGACCTAGCCATTGTACCCACAGTGCTGTCCACCTGTAGAGCTTTACATATCTCCTTATGAAGATGATAACCAGAGAGTTTTATGTGAAACTCATTTCCTCTATCTGTTAGAACCTTGGGTATCCAGGCTGGTTCCGATTCTAGATTTGTGATTGGAATCTGGCAACTGGCACCCAAGTCAATCTACATCCGCCCTCTTCTCTGGTTTTCTCTGGTATTATGGGGACTTTACTATTAGAATGATCTGCCAGGCCCCATAGTACAGGTAATCCAGTGAACATGAAGAGTAGGGGGGTCAATGGACTTGTGTGCTGGTTCTGATCATATGACCCTGAGTTGGAACGTCGTTCAATTGAAATAGAACCCCAAAGAGATGATACGTAGAATGTGAGGCAGATAATACTGGAGGAGAGGGATTATATTTAGTGACCAGGACTAAATAATATTGGAGGGAAGGCCAAAGAGGAAAGATAATACCATGGGGGGGAGGGGATATAATGGGAGAGCTTTAATATTAGGGAGGAAGGAAAGATGATACTCAGGAGCTTTGCCCATTCCTTATGTACAGGATCCCATATCCTTGAGAACTGAATATGCCAATGGTAGCTGTTTAACCTCTTAGATGCCACGGAACAAGGAACAATGGCATCTAAACTGTAACATGACACGGGCACGGGCATCTTTGGAGTGATTGGCAACCCAAAGATGCCACCAGGATCCTATTGAAGTCTCCTGGGCTTGTCATTATAGAACTTCTACTACAGGATATAATGTTGGGATGTCATAGAAGCGCAGATTGGATAATATTCTAAAATACAGAAGTTTTGTAGTAAATTTCAAGAGCAATGAAACACTCTAGGAGTTCTAACAATGAAAAAGTTATAAAATAAGTAAGAACTCAGAAAAAATATAAAATTCTAGTTGGTATGGGCCACCGTTTTAACTTTTGCCTGAGGCAGCAGAAGGTTGAGCTGTCTGGATATCCCCTTTAAAGAGTGAATACCTGGGAATCATTTCGACTCCGTACCCCGGCTTTGTCTGTGCCATTAGGATTGTTGTTTTAGGACCATTACTATTACATGGCCCAGAATAATCCTGATGATCATTGGTCTTCTTAGCCCTCAGAATCCCAACCATTAGGGATGATGACATAATCTAGTCCTGTGACATCACTTCCTGTGGTGACATCACTTCCTGTGCTGGTAGAACCTTTAACCTCTTATATTGTTACAATTAGAAAGAATTCATCTCGACTTAGTAAGATCCTCATCATTGATCCTGCCACGTGTGGCTATCGCGTTTCATCTCCTCTTGGGGAACAGACGCGTATTCCTAATGCTGTGAACTCTTCATTTATGTCTGTGCCATCAAATTAAATATTTATTTAATTACAGACGGGATTATGAAAACCCCTTTGGCTGCGGAGAATCTCAGGAAGTCGTCTGATCCCGTATGCGAGTGAGATATGGCTGTAGGGTAAGTGCTCGCTTACCATAAATATTTCATCGCTTCCCCATAAGCGTTCATCTAGGAAGAAATGGATATTTTGAGGTTTGTGTAAATATATTATCTCTTTATTTGGATATTCTCATGAGAAAAAATATTTTAAAGATTTCCTTATCATTCTTAAAGGGATCTTATAATATTTTCAACATCGCAATACAGAATCCTCATCTACAACTCTCTCACTCTCTGGAGGACCCAACATCTCCTTTAGGACATGGGTAGTCTATTGATCTCAGTGTAATACTTTATTAGTCCTGTGGTGGTGCTGCAGAGAAACAGAACAGTTACTGCTAGCTCCACCCACAGACTACAGATGGTCGCTGCCATTGGCTGTTTCTTTACATCCATGACCTTCTTCTTTACATTACATGTCTGGGTGCTCTTGTTGTCCTCTCCTCGGGCATCATAGGAGGGAGACCCTTTAGGTCACTGTTTTTGTATTTTTCATTCTTCCAGTGATCAGTTTTGATTTCTCACCTCCTTAATCCTATATTTTTGGCCTTGGCGTTTTGTTTGTTGATTTTTAGTTCATGTTGGAAAGAATAAAAAATTACATTGTCTCCAAGTTTTCCCTAATATTGTGGCCCATGACTAAGCTCCTCTATGCTTGATGCTCCTTGGTGCGATATGTTATATAGATTTTTTTGTGGTCAGTTTCCATATGAACCATATGTTTTATTACCCTTATATTTATCTGATTTCCCACTGGGTAGACTTTATTTGGGGCAGTGGACTACCTTAACTCTGACCGATGTCTGGGTAATATTGTGGTCCCCTTCTGGGGTATTGTAGATTGTCCCCTATTAGGTTTTTGTTCTCTTCAGTCTTCGGCCATTGACTTTCCTCACCTTCTTTCTCATCCCTCATTATTGTTTTAGTCTGTACATTGTAAAGAATCAAAAAAATTCTATTTTCTCCGCTTTTCTCTAAAAACATGACTATGATAACCTTTCTGATCTGTTATAGAGACTTTGTATTCTTCCATATCGCCCATATTGCTCTTCAGCTCCATATTGGTCTCATTTCCCACCTGTTAGACATGATACGGGGCATTAATCAAAGACCACCTAAAGACAGTGGCCTACCTTAACCGTAACTAATGTGGATGAGATTGTGGTCGGCTGCTTCGGTATCATCGGATTGTGACCCTTTACGTCTCTGTTTTTGTGAGTTTCAATCTTGCAGTGATCGGCTTCTATGCTGGTTTCTCATACCTGCCCTCTTGTTATTTAACTCCATTTCCGTGTTTGTTGATACAAATTTTTTCTTTGTGTTGCCAATAAACAAAACTTTTAATTATCTCCAAGTTTTTATTTGATGATGTGAAGTATGACTATGCTCCTCATATACTCTTTCCGATATGTTGCAGAGATTTTGCGTGGTCATTCTCCATATCGACCATATTGACCCATGTACGTCTGATTCCCCACCAGGCAGACTTTATCCCAGGTACCAACTATGGACCAGCAATAAGCAGTGGACTACCATAGCCCTAACCAATGTCTGGATGCTCTTGTGGTCTCCTTCTTGGGTTACGTAGTAGAGTGACCCTTTACATCTCTGTTTTGGTGAGTTTCGATCTTGCAATGATTGGCTTCTCCCCTGGTTTCTCATACCTGCCCTCTTGTTATTTAACTCCATTTCCTTGTTTGTTGATACAATGTTTTAAATAAACAAAAAATTTAATTATCTCCAAGTTTTTATTTGATGATGTGAACTCTGACTGTGCTCCTCATATACTCTTTCTGATATGTTGCAGAGATTTTGCGTGGTCATTCTCCATACTGACCCATGTTGGTCTGATTCCTCACCGGCCAGACTTTATCCCAGGTATCCACCATGGACCATCTAGGAGCAGAGGACTACCTTAGCCCTAACTAATACCTGGATGATCTTGTGGTCTCCTCCTTGGGTTTGGGGAGTCTGACCCTTTACGCCCCTGTTTTGCCCGTCTCATCCTCCATCTTTGACCTCCCACCTTTCTCATTCCCGCCCCCTTGTTGTTTGACTTCATTGCTTTGTTTGTTATTACCTTTTTTCTTTTCGCTACAAAGTATCCTTCATGACATTATCTCCGAGTTTTTCCCTAATAACGCGAACCTTTGTATTCTTCCTTCCGGAACTTGTTGTCTAAATGAGAAGACAAGAGAGCGACGCTATCAGCGCGTTATGGGCGGAGGAGGCCGACTCCATTCCGGTATTTTCTCATTAGCCTCTTTGTTCTGTCTAGATGTGCGGTTTTTATTCCTGCATTGCCATGACGACGCGCAGACAGGAGGACTTCGGCAAATTCAACCCTTTGTACTTAAATAAGCGAACGGTGATTATATATGTACACAGCCCAGAAGATTAATACTTTTCTGTTTGATTTAATTAAATTGTAGTCCTGCTTATAAAAAAAAAAAAAAAAATCTAATTTTTTTTTCACCCCCTTTCATTGTACGTCCAATTAGTTTTCCCAGAATGCCGGAGCGGCTTTAAGTGTAGCGCAGAATTTACACTTGGTTAATCATTTTTCTAAAGAGATTATAACAGGGTTTGTGGCGCGGAGATTAATACGAGATGTAATGATTTGACTCGGACGATGCATCATTTACATCTCGATGTTACCCTGTAAAAGGGCGATTTAGCCGAGCAGAATTAGGCGGCGGATGAGGCGGCGACAAATGTAGAATGTTAACCCTATACTGTGTAGATGTATATGTATACTGTAATAGACAGGGTGATGAACGGGGCATCCGGTTCAGAGAACCCATTTCCAAACGACCTATTAGGGAATTCTGAGTTTGGGTCGTAAACGCCGCGATTTGCCTGCAGCGGAGAATCCCATGCCCACTTTGCTGAAAGTGCAGCTTTGCAAATCGGGAAAAATCGCGGCGTTTTACAGTGCAAGTAAAGAGGATGGGATTCATGCGATTCCCATGCCCACTTTGCGGCTTTGCAAATTGGCGCATGTCAATCCAACTCTGTTCGGGGATTCCATCTCCAAATCTGCTTGAAAAATAGCAGAGAAAAAAGTTCTGCAAGTAGGACTTTGCCCTGCGCCTTTTTGGACAGGACCCCGGTGGACCCTATTCTAGTGCTTTCTAAACAGATTAGGTTTTCTTTTTTTCGGTTCACCAAGCAGCCCCGAAGAATGGAAAGCCGAAAACTAGAGTGAACCTGGAGTAAGTAGGTGATGTGTCCGGTCTGGGCGCTGCTGAAGGGTTAATAAGGTAACAGGAGACGGACTCTACGAGAGCTCCTGAGGTCCAGGTATACTCCTTACAAGGAGTTTACCTGTTCTTCTTGCAGTGCTTTAAACAGAAAATTTCCTCCACGGACTTTCTGTTACAATTATATCTATTACTAGCTTTTATCCGCGACTTCGTCTGCGGTGATTTGAGAATTGGCCGGACACAGACGTGTGAAACTGTAAAAGTGCTTTAAAAATTTTGGTGGGCTAGCAAATGTGATGTGATGTGTTATATTGTGTATGTAGTGATACAGACAATGTGATGTGTTATATTGTGTATGTAGTGATACAGACAATGTGATGTGTTTATATAGTGGAAAGCTATATGTAAATGTGAGTGAGTAGAGTGAGGGCTACTCCTGAGGTGACAGTAAGGAGTGTGCAGGCAGGAAATGCCATGTAGTGTGTGTGAGTCTATAGCTGGGGCTAGGAGTCCTGCTTTTGTGAGTCTCCTGCTAGGAAGCCATGTTGTTTAGTGGCACCAAAAGTAGCCTGTGACTCAATCCTAAGGGAAAACTATGTTTGTGGAAAATTGCACGCAAATCCGTCCAGGCGTTTTAGCGTGATTTAGGAACAAACATCCAAATTCACAAACATCCAAACATCCAAACACACAAACTTTCACACTTATAATATTAGTAGGATATCTATGGAGAAACTGCCGGCGTTTCCGTAGATATAATTGACATGCTGCAATTTCCAAAACTGCGCCAGTTTTTTGTGTATCCGCGCCATGGTTTTTACCACAAAGTCGGCATGGGATTCACAAGAATCCCATCCACTTTGCAGTTACTGTAAAACGCCATGATTTTTCCTGGAAATCGCAGGACCCCAGAGTATAATAATCAGAGACCCGGGGGAGAAAAACATTAAAAATACTGTTACTCACCTATCTCCCAGCTCCTACACTGTCGGCCTCCGCTGTAGTCCATCTTCAATGACGTCAGACGTCACATGACCCGGGACGCAGGCCGGGGTCATGAGACATCAAACGACTAGGCCTGAAGCCTTCCTGGATTGTGGAGAGGTAAGTAACACAGTTTTTTATGTTTCTTACCTCTCCCGGGCCTCCGATCATTATCCTCGGGGGTCTGAAAAGAAAAAATAAAGCTAGTGTTTGTGGGGCCCGCGGTGTCACTTACCGATCCCGACCCTAATGTCCCCTAATGTCCCGGGCCCTGTGGCAGCTGCCTCTGCTGCTACAGCGGTAGTTACGCCCCTGGTGAGGAGTAGAGCTAGGAATAAGGTGAGGAAGTCGGAGACTAGAGCAAAAAACAAAAATAATAAAATGGCTGCAGTGGGAGTTAAAGAGAAACCTCTCAGAATGTCATTATTATTATTATTATTATTATTATCATTATTATTACTATTATTATCAGTATTATTATTATTATTATTATTATTATTATCATTATTATTACTATTATTATTATTATTATCAGTATTATTATTATTATTATTATTATCATTATTATTATTATTATCAGTATTATTATTATTATTATTATAATCATTATTATTACTATTATTATCAGTATTATTATTATTATTATTATTATTATCACTATTATTATTATTATTATTATTATTATTATTACCATCATCATTATTTATTATTATTATTATTATTATTATTATTATGATTATTATTATTATTATTATCATCATCATCGTCATTATTATTATTATTATTATTATTAATATTATCATAATTATTATTATTATTATTTCACCTTATTTTGCACTTCAGATATTCGGTAATCTTGTTTGTAATGTTCCTTCTTATGATAAGAGTGAAGATGTTTTTTCGGTTCCTTCTTTGTATATTTTCTGTTCCTCGTTGCTTTTCGCATCGTCTCGAGGATCTGCAGTTAATTCGATTGATTTAAATTATGGTGTTTTGCATATGAAAAGAATAGAGAGGAAAAAAAGTGACACATCTGCAAATTCTCCGGATCCCCAGTAAATTGCAGCGACTCTGAAATGACAATTTCCTGCCTTTCTCTCTTCACCACGGTTCAGGGATTTGAATAATCAGTTTCATGCTAAACAGAGTTTAAAATATTACAATTAGACACCAAAGCCGAGGACGGACGTGACGGGAGGAATCCTTCTGTTACAGCAGGCGCAGGAGCCTCGCTCACACCAACAGGTGACTTACCTCATGGAACTGAGCAGAAGTCCATCACTTGCTGGATCACATTCACTTCAACAAACAATTGAACATTTAGTTGCGATTTGCAGATTTGCATTAATTTTCCAATTTTTGGAAACATGTCACTGCAATAATTGTCTTCTTCCTGACATGCGGCAATCACTAATGATGACACCAGGTCAGGAGCAGAGCCTGCAACATAGCCAGGGGGCGCCCACACTGTTATAGTGCATAGCCAGGGGGCGCCCACACTGTTATAGTGCATAGCCAGGGGGCGCCCACACTGTTATAGTGCATAGCCAGGGGGCGTCCACCTTGTTATAGTGCATAGCCAGGGGGAGCCCACCTTGTTATAGTGCATAGCCAGGGGGCGCCCACCTTGTTATAGTGCATAGCCAGGGGGCGTCCACCTTGTTATAGTGCATAGCCAGGGGGGCCCACCTTGTTATAGTGCATAGCCAGGGGGTGCCCACCTTGTTATAGTGCATAGCCAGGGGGAGCCCACCTTGTTATAGTGCATAGCCAGGGGTGCCCACCTTGTTATAGTGCATAGCCAGGGGGTGCCCACCTTGTTATAGTGCATAGCCAGGGGGAGCCCACCTTGTTATAGTGCATAGCCAGGGGGCGCCCACCTTGTTATAGTGCATAGCCAGGGGGCGTCCACCTTGTTATAGTGCATAGCCAGGGGGGCCCACCTTGTTATAGTGCATAGCCAGGGGGTGCCCACCTTGTTATAGTGCATAGCCAGGGGGAGCCCACCTTGTTATAGTGCATAGCCAGGGGTGCCCACCTTGTTATAGTGCATAGCCAGGGGGTGCCCACCTTGTTATAGTGCATAGCCAGGGGGAGCCCACCTTGTTATAGTGCATAGCCAGGGGTGCCCACCTTGTTATAGTGCATAGCCAGGGGGAGCCCACCTTGTTATAGTGCATAGCCAGGGGGTCCCCACCTTGTTATAGTGCATAGCCAGGGGGAGCCCACCTTGTTATAGTGCATAGCCAGGGGGAGCCCACCTTGTTATAGTGCATAGCCAGGGGGAGCCCACCTTGTTATAGTGCATAGCCAGGGGGCGCCCACCTTGTTATAGTGCATAGCCAGGGGGTGCCCACCTTGTTATAGTGCATAGCCAGGGGGTCCCCACCTTGTTATAGTGCATAGCCAGGGGGAGCCCACCTTGTTATAGTGCATAGCCAGGGGGCGTCCACCTTGTTATAGTGCATAGCCAGGGGGTCCCCACCTTGTTATAGTGCATAGCCAGGGGGTGCCCACCTTGTTATAGTGCATAGCCAGGGGGCGCCCACCTTGTTATAGTGCATAGCCAGGGGGAGCCCACCTTGTTATAGTGCATAGCCAGGGGGCGCCCACCTTGTTATAATGCATAGCCAGGGGGCGCCCACCTTGTTATAGTGCATAGCCAGGGGGCGCCCACCTTGATATAGTGCATAGCCAGGGGGCGCCCACACTGTTATAGTGCACAGCCAGGGGGCGCCCACCTTGATATAGTGCATAGCCAGGGGGCGCCCACACTGTTATAGTGCATAGCCAGGGGGCGCCCACCTTGTTATAGTGCATAGCCAGGGGGTGCCCACCTTGTTATAGTGCATAGCCAGGGGGCGCCCACCTTGTTATAGTGCATAGCCAGGGGGCGCCCACCTTGTTATAGTGCATAGCCAGGGGGGCCCACCTTGTTATAGTGCACAGCCAGGGGGCGCCCACCTTGTTATAGTGCATAGGCAGGGGGTGCCCACCTTGTTATAGTGCATAGCCAGGGGGTGCCCACCTTGTTATAGTGCATAGCCAGGGGGCGCCCACCTTGTTATAGTGCATAGCCAGGGGGCGCCCACCTTGTTATAGTGCATAGCCAGGGGGGCCCACCTTGTTATAGTGCACAGCCAGGGGGCGCCCACCTTGTTATAGTGCATAGCCAGGGGGAGCCCACCTTGTTATAGTGCATAGCCAGGGGGCGCCCACCTTGTTATAGTGCATAGCCAGGGGGAGCCCACCTTGTTATAGTGCATAGCCAGGGGGTGCCCACCTTGTTACAGTGCATAGCCAGGGGGAGCCCACCTTGTTATAGTGCATAGGCAGGGGGTGCCCACCTTGTTATAGTGCATAGCCAGGGGTGCCCACCTTGTTATAGTGCATAGCCAGGGGGCGCCCACCTTGTTATAGTGCATAGCCAGGGGGCGCCCACCTTGTTATAGTGCATAGCCAGGGTGCGCCCACCTTGATATAGTGCATAGGCAGGGGGCGCCCACCTTGTTATAGTGCATAGCCAGGGGGTGCCCACCTTGTTATAGTGCATAGCCAGGGAGTGCCCACCTTGTTATAGTGCATAGCCAGGGGGGCCCACCTTGTTATAGTGCATAGCCAGGGGGCGCCCACCTTGTTATAGTGCATAGGCAGGGTGCGCCCACCTTGATATAGTGCATAGGCAGGGGGCGCCCACCTTGTTATAGTGCATAGCCAGGGGGTGCCCACCTTGTTATAGTGCATAGCCAGGGAGTGCCCACCTTGTTATAGTGCATAGCCAGGGGGGCCCACCTTGTTATAGTGCATAGGCAGGGTGCCCACCTTGTTATAGTGCATAGCCAGGGGTGCCCACCTTGTTATAGTGCATAGCCAGGGGGCGCCCACCTTGTTATAGTGCATAGCCAGGGGGTGCCCACCTTATTATAGTGCATAGCCAGGGGGTGCCCACCTTGTTATAGTGCATAGCCAGGGGTGCCCACCTTGTTATAGTGCATAGCCAGGGGGCGCCCACCTTGTTATAGTGTCCATGATTGGACATGAGATCGGAGACTGAAAGAGAGGTGTCCGTCTGTCTGTCTGTTGCATGTGCACTACTGTACAGCGCTCTGTATCTGCAGCAGTTGCATCAGTCTGCACAGAGTCAAGTTCAATGTGTGCTGTGTTCGTGTCCAGCAAGGTAACTAAAGGGGTCACAGTGGTGGCAGATAAGGAGGCCCACAGGGGGCCAATCACCACCCCAGGGCTGAATAAACTTCTTTAATCTCAATTCTAATTTCCTTTGATATCCGGCAGTCTGTGCATAGTAAATTTATTCCCCCTGCCCACTGGTGCACCGGAGTGAGAAGATTTATGATACACAGCCTTCCACAGTCAGAGAGAAAACGAACCCTTTCCTGGAAAAAGCCAGCAGTTGTTTAGCAGTAGGGTTGAGCGATTGGGATCGTAAAAGATCGGATCCCGAGTAAATTTCGATACGGCCTTGGGAACGGAATTCCAATCCCGATCGTTCAACTTACCTGCACAGAACCGCTGCCGCTCCCCGGAGCTCTGGGCCGTTGTTCTCGGTCCTCTCCTCTCTCATTCACACTCCTGCCAAGTGCCGTGTGCGCCCCCGCCTCCCTGGGCTAGTGTTACTGATGATGGAAGTTGGCGGGGCTTGTTGTGACTTAGGAGAGTGTGGGCGGGTACAGGGAGGGGAGACGTGAGTGATGCTATGGCACATGGTGGGCACCAACAGGGTATAGGAATGATGGGCAGGTTATGTGCACAGACATGTTGTAGAGAAGTCTTCATGGTGGTCTGGGCCAGATAGAGAAGTAAAGAGAAATGTAAAAGCTTAAGTATCACCGGGGGCCCAAGTGGCGCTCTTGCACCGAGCCCGTGAGACTTTAGTTACACCCTTGTGTGAGTCCAAGACTGATAATAGACAAATTAGTCAGGGCAAATGCCCAAACCTTATAAACCTATATAAACTAATTTTTATTTTTTTTCTTAAAAATTTTTCAGCAAAATTTGGTCTTCAGAATGTCCTAGGAGAAATTTTAAGACAATTTGAACTTCTAATTTGGAACGAACCAGTTCAGATTGTGTCCGAATTCAAAAACAAAGGAATCTTGAAAGATTTTGTTCATCTCCACTGCCTAAAAGCCTCGTCCACACGGCCGCAGTCTGCGCATTATTTTGTATCAGTATTTGTAAACCTAAACCGGGACGGGGCCAAAAACATGCAAATACAATACAAATAATACATAAAAAAACAGAAGAATTTCAAGTTTCGAGGCAAAACTTTTTTTTTTTTTTTTTTTTACAAGGCAAAATAATTACAGAAAATTAAGGGTGAAAAAAAATTCTAAAATGATAAAATCTAAACTTAATTTTGTTTTTCTTTAATGGAATATTTCACGTTTTTCAATCGTCTTAATCCTTCTACCAATTGTATCTTAATTATTGGGAAATAAAAGCAAAAAGATTAGTAAAATCCGACGGATATTTTTACTTTCACTTCCAATCAATCCTCATTAGTTGATAAAAAGACAATTTTTTTGTGTTTTCTTCAGTAAGATATCTGCGTCATCTTATGACTTAGACTTAGAGATTCATGTTCTATTACCCAATCATTTAAGATCTCACAAAAAAGCCATAAAACATTTCATTTGGGGCAGATCATTCGCCATTTTTATGGAAATTGGTTTTCTGTATTTTTTAATTTGCAAAAATTACAAAAATATTTTTCACTTTTTTTTTATTATTCTATTGTTCATTCTAATCAGACATTCACATGTTTTAGGTTGTTGGTAAAATTTCTACTTATTCGCCTTTTTTTTTCACTTTAGTCTATGCACACATGACGCCCATTAGAATCCGAGGAAACCATTTTCCATAAATCTGTCTCAGATTTTCAGTTCTGTTTTTCATGTTTATTTCCCATTAGTTTTTCATCTGTTTTTAGGTGTCCGTTGAAAAAAAACATGAACTTCATTGGTCCATTATTTTCCAATTTCACGGACCCATTGACTTGTATAGGCCCAACTGTCCTTGAAATGGACCTGTGTATGTCCCCATGAACTCCCCTTATTCTAGAAACAGAGGCATAACAGACATTAAGAAAACATCTGTAGCATTTACATTGGTGTCCACATCTGATTCCGGGGCCAATTTTTTAAGGCACTGGTTACATAATAGATGAGGTTGGATGAAGACATCAGTCCATCAAGTCCAACCTACAACCCTACAATCCCTACAGTGTTGATCCAGGGGAAGGCAAAAAACCCCATGAGGCTCCTGCCAATTGCCCTATTTCAGGGAAAAAATTCATCCCCAACTCCAAGGTCTTAACTAGGGTTGAGCCGATCTTGACTTTTCAGGATCGATTTTGAAATCTGATTTCCGATCATTTCTCATTCGAACCTGATCTCGATCCCAATTCTGATCCCAATGCAAGTCAGTGGGATTTTTTTACTAATCGGAGATCGGATTTTAAAACCAATCCTATTCACTATACAGCATGGAATCTAACGATTGAATGCTTTAATTATTAGAATCCGCGCTGTGTAGTGATTTTTTTTTAATCCTCTGGCTACTTAGTCCCCCTGGTGTCCACTCACCTGCAGAGATGGCTGCTCCGGTGCCCGGTGTTCTCGTTCTTCTTCGCCTCACTGTCCCCGCCTCCCAGGTTAGGAGTGTGGTCGGGTACTGGGAGGGGGGCCGTCACGTCTCCCCGCCCTGTACCTGCCCACACTCTCCTAAGCCACAAGCCCGCCTTCTTCCTAGCATTTTAACACTGACCTGTGAGGCGGGGGCAGGGAGGCGAAGAAAAATGAGAACATGGGGCACCGGAGCAGCCTTCTCTGCAGGTAAGTAGCTACTAGAGATGTTGGCTAGTCTCCCATTAGAATGAATGGATGCAGCCGGCACGCAGTGGATTAAGACTGTGTGCTAGCTGCTTGCATTCATTCCTATGGAACCGCAGCGGAGCCTTCGCACTGAGTATACACTCTGCTCAGAATGAAGGCTCACATTGTTAGCTTTTCCCACAATACTAGGCCAGTAGCAAAGCATTGTGGGAAATAATCACCGATCTCGATCCCACCTAAAAAGATCGTGTTCGGAATTCCGATCGTGATCGTGAAATTTTCTCGATCGCCGATCGAAATCCGATCTTTTCCGAACACGATCGCTCAACCCTAGTCTTAACCTATTTGTATTCTGGTGGGGGATAGGCCAGAATTTGGAGCCCCAGAGCTCTTAATAATTCTGGTGTGACCCAAGAGGGAATGGGTGCCAGAACTGCCCCTGGCTGGAGTACATTTCACCTTAAACTAGTCAGGTGAATATGTCTTCACCCGGCCTATCTTGATTCTTTCCCTCCTCTATCCACACTTTACACGTGGCAAGTGGGGTGGAAAATATAAAAAGCTCCCGAGCATGTGTCAAAAATTGTGTACCATGTACCCTACATTAAGATTGTACAGCCATGTTAAACTTGTGTAGCTGCACAGCATTGCTCCGGAATAGATATTAGAATAAGTGCACTCCGTGTGGTCAGGAGGGGAATTACACCTAAAATGAACAATTTGTTTAGCTCCAGTTTGACATATCTGTAATTAAGCTGGAATAATACATAGTCATCTACATCACACTCAGTGATAATAAGTCGCTAAGATTCTTGGTTCTTAGGGCTCTGACTCACGCTGGAAACAAGGCGGTATAAAGAATAACCAGTGTAGTGAGCAGAGAAGGTCAATGATAAGCGCGTCGTCCGAGGAGCAATCATGGGCCCGCAATCAACAAGTATACACACAGGTCTGTGAGCTTTGTCAGATATAGATTATGTTTCAGACTTTCTGCAATGTCCTCTGTATTCAGCCAATTATCTGCAAATGTCAAATCAATCAATGTCCTCTACCGCACAAATATCTGCAGAGCTCCTGTTTATCGCCGACATTCAGCGGGGAAAGGATTGTTTTTCCAGCTATTAAATATATTTGTTTTAAGGGGTTAATGCAATAAAGATGAGCACAACATGTAAGCTTGTTCGGCATCTGAACTTGCCCCGGCCCATTGCACTGTATCTAGAGAGAAAACAGAGGCTTCTTATGTCATATACTGTAATGATGAATAAATAATACCGCTATCCAGTGCTCAAATAATGTAATATCCAATTAACTATCGCATATTATATAAATAATACAAATACCTAGTACTCAAACAATATCACCATTGTGAATAAATAGTACCGCTACACAATGTTCTAATAAGGCTCCCATCACTGCATAATACCAATATGTAATACTGAAATAATACCACTATCCAATACTCAAATAACACTAAAACATACTACATAAATAATACAAACAGTGGCGTAACTACCGCCGTAGCAGCAATGTATAAAAAATACCAATATACAGTTCTCAAATAATATTATTGCAAAGTGCATACATAGTATCATTATACATTGCTCAGATAATACCACTGCACAGTTTATAAGTAATAACACTATATAATTCTCAAATAATACCACCACACTCTACATAAATAATATAGCTATACAATGATCCAACAAAAAAACACTATACTATAAAAAATACCACTATACAATGCTAACATAGCACCACCACAGCGCATAAGTAATGCAACAATAGAATACTCCAGTAATACCATCAGCCAGTGCATAAATGATACCACTATACAATACTCAAATAATACCACCACATAGTGCATTAATAATATCTCTAGTAAATGCTCAAACAAGACTACCACCTACTGAATTAATATTACCGCTATACAATGCTCAAATAATACCACCACATATTGTATTACTAATACCGCTATACAATGCTCAAATAATACCACTCAGCAGGCACAAATATTACCACTATACAATGCTCAAATAATACTGCTATGCAAGGCTCAAATAATACCACTCAGCAGGCATAAATATTACCACTATACAATGCTCAAATGATCTCGCCCTACAGTGCAGAAATATCACAACTTTGCGAAGTTGCAATAATACCACCACAACGTATGACTATAACCACTAGTATCAACATATTGCATAATATCATCACACGGTGGATAAATAATACCACTATACAATGCTCAAATGAAACCTCCATATTTTGCCAAGACACTATCAAATTTTCCATGTGACAGGGGGCACTGGATGGTAAAGGACTAAGGAATCTGCCCTCCATCCAATCAGCTTCATCACTTGACCAAACATAATGTATCCATTGGTGTAAGAATGTCTTACAGAATATTGTTGCAGTTACACTTATTACCACTAGCCGGGGCTCTGGGGCATTATATTCTACTAACCAAAGTGAAGAGAGACCTGCCTTATGGCACTAACAAGCCTGTTACTCTCGTATAGCACACCAGGTGGCCAGAAAGGGTATTGCATGTAAAGGACACTCCGAAGCAACACAAGGCAGAGCCTTTTATCAAAAGAGAGGGGGTACAACAACTGTTCAATGGCCTATACAGGGGAGGGGGGGGGCTCTTTATGGGACCTGTTATTAGAATAGGGTTAACAGAGGGGGGCGCTATAGGGCATCTCAGTCACTCAGTCCTCAGTAAAAATAAATCCTCTTCATATACAGTATGAACCAAAAACTTCCTCTTTAAAACTTAAATAAAAAAAATCTCCTGAAGTTTTAATCCCCCCCTCCCCCTCCCCAGCCCCGGGCTTAGCATCCCGCCATCATGTGAATACCCAGAGAATTAAATATCCAGATAATACTCGGCTTCTTTGTTCCTGTAAACACTTAATGACCAGAAAAATTAGCATCTAATTATTACTTTTTTTTTTTTTAAAGACGTCCTAATCTGCAGATTTCGGCGCGCACCATTCTGCAGTCGTACTAATTATCTTCTACATTGTGCCGGCGTATTATTATCATGACTGCGCTAAATTCCACTCTGCAATATCCAGACATTCAGATCTGGAGAAAGCAATCTAAATGCTGATAGGACACATTAGGAACGGTATTTTTATCTGGTGTTTTCCATTTTTATGAAAATTGCTTTTTTTTTTTTTTCACTCTGCACATAGTTTGGTGCTCACTGTGTTCTGCTGAGACACCTGTACCCACCGCAGGCTCCGCCATTACAGGAGAACCTTAGCCAAAAATGATGTATCTATTTCACACATCGACCTGCCAACACCTCCGTCCCGGGGTCTGGGGTCCCAGGTAAAGCACTAGGAGACCCCTTATTAGGATAGGTCATCGATATCAGGCCCGACAACAGGGACGAGAAACTTTGTTGCAAGTTTTCCAAAAAGTTCTGCTTCAACAATTCTTAAGGTTCTCGTAAGACTCCAAAGTAGGGTTGAGCGATCAGGATGGGGAAAGATTGGATCCCGATCGGTGATGGAGCAAATTTCAGGATCGGGATCGACTGGAAAATGATCGGAAATCGGATTTTAAAATCGATCCTGAAATCGACATCTACTCCAAAGTACAAAGATCAGGGGTCCCAGGGAGGAGCAGAAGAATAATCCGCAGCTCGTACTCTGCTTTCATCTGCTCCATTGTGGTTTCCCCCGGGGGCCGATGAGGGTTACATCTAAAGAGGTCAATACGCCCCCTGTGACAAATGAGGCCCAATAACAGGTGTCAGTGGCGACCCAGGGTCCGACCCACCCAAGAGGCAAGAAGAGGTTGACCTCTGACCTCTTGACCTCTGATTATTGCATTCTGGAGTCACAGTGCAGGCTGAGAATCATCTCTGGACACTGGCAGGCCGGGGCCTTGCACTCGTTCGCAGTCAGGGCTGCAGCAGCCCTGCCTGCAAGTGTCCGGAGATGACTCTCAGCCTGCAATGTGAACAAGCAGTACCCCAGCTCCCTTCATCCCTAAGAGCGGGGAGCGCTTCATCCCCTGGAGCTGCTGCTGCCCGGCCTGCAAGTGTCCAGAGTGCTTGTTCACAGCGCAGGCTGAGAGTCATCTCCGGACACTTGCAGGCGGCACCGCCGCAGCCCTGACTGCGAACGAGTGCAAGGCCCCGGCCTGCCAGTGTCCAGAGATGATTCTCAGCCTGCGCTGTGAACAAGCAGACACCGGGGATCCCTGGCTGCATCCTGCGATCGACCCATACGTCCTTCGTGATCGACTGGTAGATCGCGATCGACGTATTGTGCACCCCTGCCCTACAGTATAAAATCAACTCATGGATGACAAACTCCAAAAATCTGGGCTTTGCTGAAACCTCAAATTTTTGAGAAACTCTGTTATGAGCATTACCAAGCACTAGAATACCGATAGCCTGTCCTTAGGATAAGTCAATAGGATCAGATTAGTTTTGTTCGGAGACCGGGCAGCCTCACCAGTCAGCAGACTCAAGACCCTGCAAAGCTCAGACGAGCAGTAAATTTTTGGAAAAACAGTTTATAATGGTATAAAATAATAAAAAAGTAGCATCCCCTTTGACGATCCACCTCCCCTCCCTCATCACTTCTAATGCGTCCCTGTTCCCCACCAGTCTATGTATTGGCCTACAAAATGGCTGCCACTGTGGTATCTGTGACTGGGGTTGAGCCTGAGATTTCAGGATCGATTTTAAAATCTGATTTCTGATCATTTTCCAGCCGATCCCGATCGTGAAATTCGCTCGATCGCCGATCGGAATCCAATCTTTTCCAATCCCGATCCTGAACCCTAGTCAATGATTCTCTATGGGAAAAGTCACTGTTAGGGTTGAGACGATCTTGAGATAACCTCCGACCTCAATCCCTCTGGAAAAGATTGGGATCGGAATTCCGATCGCGATCGTGAAAATTACTCGCTCGCCAATTGGAATCCAGTCTTTTCCGATCCCAATCGCTCAACCCTAGTGACGCGGGCACATTACTGACTGACCGCCTCAAGGATGAATGCCAGAATAACATTTGCTTTGTGGGGGGAATTCGATGCCATCCAAGCGGTTCTGAGTCTGACTCATCTGGGATCTGGCACAACTTTATATAGGGCAAGATACATGACCCAATTGTGTATTAGGCATTCAGGGGGACACATTACACATTACACATCTGTGGCGGTATCTGGTGTTATGTACTGTACTGTAGGGCACTTTGTGTATGACAATACTGCAAGGCGTTATCTATTAGTGCAGTATTATTAGGGATGACAATATGACGGCACTAAATAGGCAGTTTGTAAAGGGGATGGGGATATTCTGGAAAGTCTGTATACACAGATGTAGCTGACTCTGACTCTGATCAGTATTTTATTAACCTCTCTAGCCTGCCGTGTGATGATATTCTGCTGACCCGCTGTGTGGTATCTGACCACTATATCACCACTATAGTCAGCCTCAGTATAGCGCTCATACTCACTCACAGTATGGGGTAGTTTTAGTATTCCATTAATTCCATCAGGTTTATTTTTATTTATTCACCAACACTACGGTGATGTTATCCAGTGATGGTATGATGATATTATCTACTCACTATATAGCATTGCTATTTAATCAAGCTACTGCACTATCATTTAGTCACTATATTGTGGTGTTATTTGGCCAATGTATAGCATTATCAGTCACTGTGTAGCGGTATTATTTAATCAAGGTATGGCATTATTATTTAGTCACCGAGTAGTGGTGTGATTTATTTAAGGTGTGGTGGTATTATATAGTCACTCTCTAGTGGTATTATTTAGTTTTTGTCTGATGGTATTATGCAGTCAATGTTTTTGTTATATAGTCAATGGTGATCGATATTTAGTCACTGTATATCAGCGTTACTGAGTCAGTTATAGCAGTATTATTTATGCACCTTATAACAGTATTATTTAGCCAGCTTATAGCAGTATTATTTAGCCACCTTATAGCAGTATTATTTAGCCACCTTATAGCAGTATTATTTAGTCATCTTATAGCATTATTATTTAGTCACCTTATAGCAGTATTATTTAGTCACCTTATAGCAGTATTATTTAGTTACTATATAGCAGTATTATTTAGCCACCTTATAGCAGTATTTTTTAGCCACCTTATAGCAGTATTATTTAGTCACTATATAGCAGTAACATTTAGTTACTTTATAGCAGTATTATTTAGTTACTATATAGCAGTATTATTTAGCCACCTTATAGCAGTATTATTTAGCCACCTTATAGCAGTATTATTTAGCCACCTTATAGCAGTATTATTTAGCCACCTTATAGCAGTATTATTTAGCCACCTTATAGCAGTATTATTTAGCCACCTTATAGCAGTATTATTTAGTCACAATATAGCAGTATTGTTTAGTGAATATATAGTGGTATTATTTAGCCACCTTATAGCAGTATTATTTAGTCACAATATAGCAGTATTACTTAGTCAATATATAGTGGTATTATTTAGCCACCTTATAACAGTATTCTTTAGTCACAATATAGCAGTATTGTTTAGTCACCTTATAGCAGTATTATTTAGCCACCTTATAGCAGTATTATTTAGCCACCTTATAGCAGTATTATTTAGTCACAATATAGCAGTATTGTTTAGTGAATATATAGTGGTATTATTTAGCCACCTTATAGCAGTATTATTTAGTCACAATATAGCAGTATTGTTTAGTCAATATATAGTGGTATTATTTAGCCACCTTATAGCAGTATTATTTAGTCACAATATAGCAGTATTGTTTAGTCAATATATAGTGGTATTATTTAGCCACCTTATAGCAGTATTATTTAGTCACTATATAGCAGTATTGTTTAGTCACAATATAGCAGTATTATTTAGTCACCTTATAGCAGTATTATTTAGTCACCTTATAGCAATATTATTTAGTCACTATATAGTGGTATTATTTAGCCACCTTATAGCTGTATTATTATTATTATAGCTGTATTTAGTCCTTTTATTTATTATATGGGGTCAATGTTATCCAGATTGCAGGCACAGTGTGACCTGTATTTCTCAATAGAATAAATGCTTAAGAAACTATAAATACAGTGAATATGACAAGCGCTTCTTAACTTTGTGAGACTGAATTTTGCGTCCCCTAGAGGATTCTGAGCACCGCCACGTGCCTATGTATAACAATTAGTAGTCAGTGTGTACACTATCCCCTGGCATGCCGATAAACTCCCTGTTACTATTATCTTCTACAAGTGATGATCAGAGTCCCCATAATGTGGCACATGGAGTCCCCCGGGCAATGTAATCTCCTCAATAAAAGGAGTGAAGTATAAATAAATGCGTCTATTCATGTGAGGTCCTAAATACGGCGGAGCCGATCATCATCACTGGCTGTTTGTGGCTGTTTTGTGAATGCAAGAAAGAAAAACTATATAAAAATAAAAATAAAGAATTGCAAGAAATATCCAACTGATTAGATGGAAGCGCGGCCAACCCGGCCATCTGCTCCATCCGAAATAATAGGCAGCTACCGCGAGGCCCAACAGAATCTACTTAACATGAGACAGAGGAATGCTACATCAATCTAGACTAAAAGACTGGGCTCACGCACCACATTGGAAGAGAACTTGGCATCCGCGGATTATTCGTCTGCTTTATTTCTTTATTTTTGTCTAAGTTTAGAATTGCTCATAAAGAGAAGAGGAAAAATGTTATTGCTCCAATTCATCCAAAATGTTACAACTTTCCATATAGTCTTACTTAAACTTTGTATATAGTCTTAGTTAAACTTTGTAACTTCCTACTGTTTTACATATAGAATTCCCAAGTAGAACTAAGTGTCTCCATCAGGGCCGGCTCCAGGTTTTTATGGGCCCTTGGGCGACAGAGCCTCAGTGGGCCCCCTTGTAAAGGAGGTGGGGGAGTCGAGACACTGTGAGTTGCAGATGAAGCGAGTGACGTCATGCAGGAGTGTGGCGTCACCAACGCCATACCTCCCAATCTTTTAAAGAGTAGAAAGAGGGGCAAAATGTGCAGCGCGCTCTGCGCGCCGCTGAAAATTTAGCTCCACCCACTTTTATGTTGATTCCACCCATTCTCATTCATTTATTATGTGCTCCCACACAGTATAATCCTCCTACAGTCACCCGTAAATTATATGCCCCCCCTCCATCTCTCCCCCAGTTTCATATACACCCTTCCTCTGCCCCCAGTTTAATGTCCCCCCTCCATCTCTGTCCCCAGTTTCATGCCATTCTCTCCCCACCCCCTTCATGTTCTCCAGTGTCATGCCGTCCCCCCCCTTACCTTCATTTGCCCCCCTGTTTCATGGGCCCCCTTCATTATGTTTCACCTTAATATGTAATACAAAACAAACACTTACACTCACCTTCTATCACTCACCTTCCATCGTTCCCCCGACGCTCCTCTCTCTCTCCCTCCAATCACATACGCGATGCAGGAGCTGTGAGTTCAGCTCCTGCTTAGCTCCGGCCCGGCTTGCGTGTGTAAGCGTGATGTGATGACGTCATCGCGCCTACACACGCAAGCCGGGCCAGAGCTTTAATGCAGGAGCTGATCTCACAGCTCCTGCATCGCGTATGTATTCCAGCTCATCGGCGGACGGACGCCAATGAGCTGAAATTGTGACAGGCAAGTGCCGGGGGGCCCCCAGAGGCTCTGTGGGCCCCGGCACTTGCCCGACTATGCCGTGCGCTGACGCCGGCCCTGGTCTCCATGGTAACAGACTACGCACTCTGTGTAGTCAGATCTATCAATATGATGTTACTACAGTTCATGTTTCTGCTTTTTTTCCTAACCTAGCAGTAAAAGTTGCTGAAGATGGACCAGACCCAATGAACCACCAATGGTTCAACACCAATGGACTTGACTGCATGAGTTTGCCCCATGACCTGAAACATTGGAAGAGAGAAAGACTCTAAACAAGATGTTTCCTAAGAAGATGGTTTACATCAGGATCAAGAAAAAACATAGACTCAGACAAGCCAACAATATTAGGATCCAAAATTTGGAAACACGTCCAAGTCAGGATTAGGAATTGGAGGTCAAGGAAGCCAAAAAATGTACCAGATCCATCACATGACTGTCTGTAAATCCTTGAAACAGACTATGAAGGTAGCATTGACACTTTGACCTCTGTAGGATCTAAATTGTCCACCATTAATGGGTGATGTGAGGAAGAACATGGGGCAATCGTTGGAGGGAAGTAGAGGTTCAGAGTAGAACAATAAGCAAAACACAAACTATTCCTTGGTTCATCCTTGTATTGATTGTTAATGAAAGTTGACCAAAGATTTTGCCACAATAGAAAGGTAACTCCAAGGAACATTAGGTAAATTTCATGTGAATCAATATTTCCTGGTAACCCATAGTGAACAAGGCAGTGTCTTTTATGTGTAGATGAAAGGTAATGCTAGATGAACATCTCCTGGTGGTAATACTAGATAGAGGAGTCCTGGTGATAATACTAGATGGAGGACTCCTGGTGGTAATACTAGATGAACGTCTCCTGGTGGTAATACTAGATGAATGTCTCCTGGTGGTAATACTAGATGAAGGTCTCCTGGTGGTAATACTAGATGAAGGTCTCCTGGTGGTAATACTAGATGAACGTCTCCTGGTGGTAATACTAGATAGAGGAGTCCTGGTGATAATACTAGATGGAGGACTCCTGGTGGTAATACTAGATGAAGGTCTCCTGGTGGTAATACTAGATGGAGGACTCCTGGTGGTAATACTAGATGAAGGTCTCCTGGTGGTAATACTAGATAGAGGACTCCTGGTGGTAATACTAGATAGAGGAGTCCTGGTGGTAATACTAGATGGAGGAGTCCTGGTGGTAATACTAGATGGAGGACTCCTGGTGGTAATACTAGATGAAGGTCTCCTGGTGGTAATACTAGATGAAGGTCTCCTGGTGGTAATACTAGATGAATGTCTCCTGGTTGTAATTCTAAATGAAGGTCTCCTGGTGGTAATACTAGATAGAGGAGTCCTGGTGGTAATACTAGATGGAGGAGTCCTGGTGGTAATACTAGATGGAGGACTCCTGGTGGTAATACTAGATGAAGGTCTCCTGGTGGTAATACTAGATGAAGGTCTCCTGGTGGTAATACTAGATGAAGGTCTCCTGGTGGTAATACTAGATGAAGGTCTCCTGGTGGTAATACTAGATAGAGGACTCCTGGTGGTAATACTAGATGAAGGTCTCCTGGTGGTAATACTAGATGAAGGTCTCCTGGTGGTAATTCTAAATGAAGGTTTCCTGGTGGTAATACTAGATGAAGGTCTCCTGGTGGTAATACTAGATGAATGTCTCCTGGTGGTAATACTAGATGAAGGTCTCCTGGTTTAATACTAGATGAAGGTCTCCTGGTGGTAATATTAGATGAAGGTCTCCTGGTGGTAATACTAGATGAAGGGCTCCTGGTGGTAATACTAGATGAACGTCTCCTGGTGGTAATACTAGATAGAGGAGTCCTGGTGATAATACTAGTTGAAGGGCTCCTGGTGGTAATACTAGATGAAGGTCTCCTGGTGGTAATACTAGATGGAGGACTCCTGGTGGTAATACTAGATGAAGGTCTCCTGGTGGTAATACTAGATAGAGGACTCCTGGTGGTAATACTAGATAGAGGAGTCCTGGTGGTAATACTAGATGGAGGAGTCCTGGTGGTAATACTAGATGGAGGACTCCTGGTGGTAATACTAGATGAAGGTCTCCTGGTGGTAATACTAGATGAAGGTCTCCTGGTGGTAATACTAGATGAATGTCTCCTGGTTGTAATTCTAAATGAAGGTCTCCTGGTGGTAATACTAGATAGAGGAGTCCTGGTGGTAATACTAGATGGAGGAGTCCTGGTGGTAATACTAGATGGAGGACTCCTGGTGGTAATACTAGATGAAGGTCTCCTGGTGGTAATACTAGATGAAGGTCTCCTGGTGGTAATACTAGATGAAGGTCTCCTGGTGGTAATACTAGATGAAGGTCTCCTGGTGGTAATACTAGATAGAGGACTCCTGGTGGTAATACTAGATGAAGGTCTCCTGGTGGTAATACTAGATGAAGGTCTCCTGGTGGTAATTCTAAATGAAGGTTTCCTGGTGGTAATACTAGATGAAGGTCTCCTGGTGGTAATACTAGATAAATGTCTCCTGGTGGTAATACTAGATGAATGTCTCCTGGTGGTAATACTAGATGAAGGTCTCCTGGTTTAATACTAGATGAAGGTCTCCTGGTGGTAATATTAGATGAAGGTCTCCTGGTGGTAATACTAGATGAAGGGCTCCTGGTGGTAATACTAGATGAAGGGCTCCTGGTGGTAATACTAGATGAAGGGCTCCTGGTGGTAATACTAGATGAAGGTCTCCTGGTGGTAATACTAGATGAAGGGCTCCTGGTGGTAATACTAGTTGAAGGTCTCCTGGTGGTAATTCTAAATGAAGGTTTCCTGGTGGTAATACTAGTTGAAGGTCTCCTGCTGGTAATACTAGATGGAGGTCTCCTGGTGGTAATACTAGATGAAGGGCTCCTGGTGGTAATACTAGTTGAAGGTCTTCTGGTGGTAATACTAGATGAAGGTCTCCTGGTGGTAATACTAGATGAAGGTCTCCTGGTGGTACTACTGCCTTGGTCAGGTGCTCAACATAGTAACCCTATATTTGTGTGAGGGAAACCCTTTGGAAATGAGTGGGAAAGCAGTCAGGGATCTGATACTAGGAGTCACTGGTCCCAGCAGTGAGGATGAAATCTATTACTTGGCCGCCATTGTTCTAGAACCTTCTTGCCAATGACCTTCTTCAAACAGATGAGAAAATAATTTGGAGATTATGTGTCAAGGTATTTTTGCAGCCCATTCTTTACCTTCACCCGGCTTTGCTTTCTTGCAGCCCTGCCATACTTTTAATTGCATTGGGCTTGGAAGGTGATACAATTAATCTGCGCTCTCCCTTTAATAATAGCAGCGGCCTCATATTTCTCCGACACATTGTATTATGCTTCACATCATTTAGCATAATACCATGTAAAACATGTGTCACATAATTACAACAAATTACCAATAAATGTGTCCACGGAACAGGACCCGCCGACCTGGACTGACCTCAGATTCATTATGCCGTCTGAAAAAAAAAATAAAAATCATTTAGTCAGTGAGAAATAGGTTATTATAATTCCTACAGAGAATAGGAGGAAGTAAAAGCCGTCGTTAGCTAAATGGACGCTGGATTGCTGTAATATAATCAGGAAGAACTTGTTTCTCAGGCATCGAAGTGCTGGTAATAACCGTTATGTAGCAGAGGTAAGCCGGCGCGAGGAGACAACCCTACTGGGGCTGAAATACTACTGCACTGAAAGCCATTGTAACACACCGACTGGGACATTAGTAAAGCCATAGTCGTAAAATTGTATCACCGTGCCCGCCATTATGGAGGTATTACATCGCTTCCATTAGTCAGGTGCTGAAGACTATGATACATTTGATACCAGAGCTCCAGAACATAAAGTCCTTCTTCTAGTTCCTTCACCCTCCCACCTGTGTCTTGTCTCCCACCCTCAATAGTCTTCTTTTACCTTCTGGCTCCTAGAGGGCGGGATCAATAACAAGTCTGTGTAAGGAGAGGCAATCTACTATACAGCAAAACATGAAGAAGGTCTGGATTATAATATAGGCACCATCTTGGGTTGGATGGTTCAAGTGGACCCATAAGTTATAACATTGTCTCTTAATATTGACTCATTCAGGTCCACTCCTCACCACACTGAGTCCACATGCAGTCAAGTCCATAATATCCTGACACTGATCAGTGTATTGGGGTCTTGAGTTTGGTATTAGATGTATGGTCCGGGGTCCAAAAATACTTACTGATGGGGTTGAGCCAATCTTGAGATTTCAGGATCTATTTTAAAATCTGATTTCCGATCATTTTCCAGCCGATCCCGATGACAATCATGAAATTTGCTCGATCGCCGATCGGGATCCGATGTTTCCCGATTCCGATCACTCAACTCAAATTGTATATTATATATACAATTGAGCCAATCTTGAGATTTCAAAATCCGGTTTTTGATCATTTTCCAGCCGATCCTGATCGTGAAATTTGGTTGATCACGGATCGGCATCCGATCATTTCCAATGCCGATCGCTCAACCCTACTTACTGTTGAAGAAGCCAAGAAATCCATCCAAAAAATGTGTGTAAAATCCTCTGCCGATGAATAAAAAGCCAAATGTTTCATTTAGAAATAAAATATTGAATTTTTTTGTCTGAAATTGCAGTTTGGGGAACGGCCAAGGGTCAAAGGTCTATTAAATCCACCATGGACTTGAAGATACACATCTGTGAGGTCTGATCTTCTGACTTAATATCTCAAGAAAGACTTATTATAAGAGAAAGACAACCTGAAAAACATAAAAGAAGGTTCAAAGCAAAAAGTAATTGCCCCCTAAACATGCCCACGCATCTTAGAGGAACATGATGACTTTGGTAGGACTGGCTAACCATCTAATGGTATAAGGGTTTGTCAAATCTCTATCCAGGCACCTGACACGGGAACGAGGGGTCTTACATGTGGAATTTTAACATTTCCCATTCTTTGTCCCTACAAGAAATAAATTCCCTCCATCTGGGAGCCGTCTCTTCCTCCTTGATCCCCTTTCCACTCTCTTTCTTAAAAGTGGTGAATGGGGTTCGGAAAGAGTCTTGAAGAAATAGTCTTGCATAGGGTTGAGCGATCGGGAACGGAAACGATCGGATCCCGATCGTCGATCGAGCACATTTCACGATCATCGGCTGGAAAATGATTGGAAATTGGATTTTAAAATTGATCCTGAAATCTCAAGATTGGCTCAACCTTAGTCTTGCATCTTTAGTGAATGCCCCTTTCTTTGGTACCTTTGCTCTTTCTGCTCCATGACCTATCTTTTAAGAAAGTGGTCAGACTGGGGCAGGGATCAAGGTGGGTCGGGCACCTTGGCCAGTAAAATGTACTACAACTGAAGAAAAGTGGTGTTATACCCCGAAATGTAATCTAATCTGTGAATGATGTTGATTTTAGTTTCTGCGACACAAGACCTCCCACTGTACCCCAGAATTATTAAGAGACCAGAGCCACATCTAGACCTTTCTCCGCCAATGTTCTGGAGTAGATGGAAGAGTCAATTCTCCCCAATGACAACCCTCTTTTTTAAAGTGTCCGATCATCGATGGCCTCATATCTGGTTTCAGAACCCTCAAATGATCAGTTACATTGTTATTACTGGAGATATCTGCAGTCAGACATATGATATAACAGTAAATGCCGGTCATGGAATATCCAAAAAGGTCGTCACCAGAGCCGAGTGGAAGACTCCCTCTATGATGTCGCTATGCCCCATTGGGGTGTAGGTACAGGGTTATAAGTAGTACGGAGAACCCAATAAAAAACCTGGTCCCAGTCATTGGATATATTAGTAGGATCCAGCATGGCCGATCCCATAATGGCCACCGGATACAATTTTGCAACTTTTTCCCTCCATGACTATGAATTGTAAGATCTTGAGCTGCTCCGAAATCTAAAAAAGCATCAATAAACTAAAACGATTGAAAATAAATGTGATTTTGTTCTTCCCGTTCTCGTCTGGGGGTGTCTGCTCACATTGGGGATTATATATGTCGTCTTGGAAGTTTCGGCAGAGTTTTCTCTCTGCTGTTAAACATCTGTCAGAGCCCGGGACTATTTATTTGATGGCTTCCTGCCGATGCATCATCCGCCGAGATGTTCTTAGTGTTTTTGTTGACAGAACTATCTCCCTCTCCAGTATAACACCAATAAAGAGGTAGAGATTGAGACCGTAAATCTTCTGGAGCGCACGACTGCCAGGAACAGAAGCCCTGGCACACAATCCCCACTTTTTATGATCAAAGTGCACAAGAAATTCTAAAAAATTGACAGATAATTTTAAACACTCATGGGTTACAGATGGAAATGCGGTAATTGGCAGACGATTTCACAGGAGATGGAAGATTATTGTTTTGTCAAAATCGGTAAATCACAAAAAAAGGAAAAAAAACAAAAACGAATTTGGTGTTTCCACAGTGCGGGATCTTCCACAAAGAAAGACCAAGGGTTCCTTAAAGGTAAGGTAGAAAATATAGGGGTTATCCTTAAGACAGGTCATCGGAGGGTCTGACACCGAGTGCCCTTACAGGTCAGCCCCGCTTCCATCTCATGGGCCATTGGTGGCATGTTCAGCCATCACTAGGGTTGAGATGATCTTGAGATTTCAGGATCGTTTTTGAAATCTGATTTTCGATCATTTTCCAGCCGATCCCGATCGTGAAATTTACTTGATCACCAATTGGAATCTGATCTTTTCCCATCCTGATCACTCAACCCCAATGTTAGCTTTTCCCTCGATGATTGGCCAGTAGCCAAGCATGGTGGGAACTAATGTGACACCTCGATCCCGCCTAAAAAGATCAGGATCGGAATTCTAATCGCGATTATGAAATTTACTCGATCGCCGATCGAAATCTGATCTTTTCCGATCCCGATAGCACAACCCTAATGTTAGCTTTTCCCGCAATAATTGGCCAGTAGCCAAGCATTGTGGGTACTAACGCGAGACCTCGATCCCACATAAAACGATCGGGATCGGGATCGGGATTCCGATCGCTCAACCCAAGTCATCACTAGAGTTGAGCAAACCCTTGTGTAACAAATTCATAGCTAGTTCATTACTAGTTTTACAAAAAGTTCCTGTTACAAATTTTTTGGGTTCTGTATCCATGAATCATTAATATACTCTGAGGTCGATTCAGACTTGGAGGCCCCAGGGAGGGGTGGAAAAATAAATAATATCTCATGGGGCACGTAGAGATCATGACCCAAAGCTGCTGATGTCACCCAGAAGGCCAGAAGAGAAGACTTCACAGCCAAAAAATCCAAAACTTTAGCAATTCCAACTCTTGCCACTAAGCCTAAAATAGTTTGTGACTTCCTGTCTTCTGGAGATAGACCATGGGCTGAAAACTTGCCAAATACAATACTTGCCAAAAATTCTTTAGCCCTCTGAGTCTAAAGAATCGCCAGAGTATAATAGAGATTGATGGCTCGTGAACCACAAAAGTTTTGGAAAAAACTTTTGAAAAATTCTGAACCGGTTTGCTCCTCTCTATTTGCAAGCTCTTGATAGTAGACGATCCCTTTAACTACAT